>NW_026728044.1:595000-684235 GCF_030684315.1 Stegostoma tigrinum | reverse complement strand
AAACGACCATTCATGGGGGGAAGAGATACATACATTTCAGCTAAAAGGCTCAGAAGTTCCTACTATCTCTTGAGGAAGCTTACTTGTTTTTGCACCCAAACTGTGGTGAGAATGTGGAACGCACTGACTGTGTGGGTGGTCGAGGCAGAAACCGTGATAACATTTAACAAGTCTTTGATTGGGCATTTGCGATGCCAAGGCATACAAGGCTCTGGGTCGAGTGCTGGGAAATGTGATGAGAATAGTTCGGGACTTGCATCTTGTGAGGGCACATACAATTTGCTGAAGGGTCTGTTCCATTGCCATAGCACTCTATTATGCTGTCCCTCAATGATCCTATGACAAGTAAGTGAAGGTTTACAGAAACAAGAACTTTTAAAGGACAATGCCAAAAGGAAAACTGATGCACAGACAAAGTGCATGTAAGAATTTAACCAAGGATTAACACCATTGAAGAACTGGAATTTGTGCCAATGCACCAAACCTGCAGATGAAAATGCAGTGTCCAGTTTGATTGCAAACAGCATCAACCACCAGTTAGTAACATGATCCATGGAAATATCTGAATGCCTGCCGTTGTGATCTCAAGCATTTACCTGCGTCGAGTGAAATCCACCACCATAGTTCTGTTGCATCGTTAGCCACCTCGCAATCGGTGTTGCGTAGTCAATATCATTCCTTGACAATGCTTGAAGCAAGGCATAAGCAGTGGTTTCCACAGTCATTGCAGAAGCCTGTGCTGCTTCAATTGGATACGGCTTCTCGTCCTCCAACAATGGAGGCTTTCCAGGAACCAACATCAGAATCTGTCATTTGACAAAGGGATTAGCTGAGAATAAAATTTACATCATATAGATTTTTGTTTGCATTTCACCAACACAACAATGGTTTTGCTGGTCAAGATCCAGCATTATCTCACCACTGATGTCTACAACATTCTCCATACTTCCCGCTCAGTGATGGGTCCTTTTGTTTGGGAAAAACAGGCACCTTCGAATGCAAATGAATCAAGATGAGCTTTAGTTTCTCATCAGGCTACATGGCAGTTATTACAAGATGTTATGAACAAAAGGTGAAGGAGCAGATGAAACCATTCACCAGTCTGGATGATCTTCTTGCCCTCATGCTGAGGAGGCATCACAGATCTTAACTTACACGCAATTCAAATTATTTCATGCAATGACAAGACTGAATGTTCCGGATACTGCAAATGCCATGGCACCTGGCAGCATCCCACAAACTGTATTGGAACAATGTGCCCCAAGGTCACCACACCAACAGTAAATGTTTTCCAGTACATTTTTAAACACTTGCAACACTCACATTTCAGAGAAAGATGACCTATCACGCAATCGGCAGACAAATTGTCCTGACCAATTATGGCCTCAATGTATTCTCAATCATCAGCAAAGTCATGCAACATGTGGATGACAGTGCTGTCAAACAGCTGCACACTAAGGTTCAGTTTACTTTTCGTCATGTCACACTTCTCGTAACCTCGTTCAGGATTTACCACAAATATGATCAGAGATCCTGAGCTTGAAAAGGAAGGAAAGTGCAATCTGTCATTTCCACCAAGCCAACTTCTGATTGAATGTGGTGTTAAGCAGAGGAATAGAAAATTGTGTCAGTGGCATTCACGGGATACCTGCACTGGTTGAAGTCATGTCTTCATTTGAACCAAAGTGCAGACATGAATGTTCATTGAATATTGTCCAGGTGTCCAGCAGAATTCATGACTTTTCCAACAGTGAAGTCAACGATGAGAAAATACAGTGAGACTTGGACAACGATCAGGCTTGGCCTGATAAAGGATAAGTAACATTTGCACCATACAAGTGCTAAGCAGCAATCAGCTCCAACCAGAGAGAATATGACCATATCACAAAATTCCATGTCCTTACCTGAACATCATCCTTACATTTTTTTTAAATGTGCAAGTGTTATCCAAGCCATGCAGGGCAATGGGCCAGGTGTTGGAAATGAGGTTAGAAAAATTCAGTGCTTGTCTTTGACTCTCACAGAATCCGTGAGCTTAAGAATTTAATTCTCCTGTACTGTAGACCACTGAGGTGCTTGGCTATCCACTTCATCAAGGTTAACACTGATCTAAAACTAAACTGGAACGGTTATATAATCAGCAGCAGCCAGGTCCGTGGTACAAACCACCCTGCTGTGGGACAGGGTCAGGCAAATCCAAGTGAGTGATCGTGGTTGGAGACTCATTCGTTGGGGGCATAGTTTCTGGAGCCACATTTGAGATACCAGGGCTGTGTGTTGCTTCCCTGGTACCAAGGTCAAGGACATCTCTGAGTGGTTGCAAGAAATTCTTAAGGGGGAGGGTGAGCAGCCAGAGGCCATTGTGCGCATTGGTACCAGTGACGTAGGTAGAAAGAGGGATGAGATCCTGCGGACTGTGTACAAGGAGTTAGCAAAGAGGCTGAAAGGCAGGACCTAGAGGGTAATAATTTATGGGTTGCCACGAGTGCCACATGTTCGTGAGTTAAGTCAGAGAAAGATAGGTGAGATGAATGCATTGGTGAAGGAGCTGGTACTGGGGGCAGGCTTTCAGGTTCATGGATAATTGCGACCGCTTCTTGGGCAAGGGGTGACCTGTGTAAGAGGGATGGGTAGCACCTAAACTGAACGGGAACAAATACCCTCACAGGGAGGTTTGCTAGTGCTACTTGGGAGGATTTAAAGACTGGCAGGCAGCTGGGAACCAGAGCAGCAGGTCAGCAAGCAGATGAATTGATGGCAGGTACATGCTAGGACCAATAAATCAGAAAAGAATGGCAGTCAGAGACAGGTACATGAACATGATGGCATGAACAAGCTGAAATATGTTTATTTCACTGCAAGGAGTATTGCAGGTAAGGCAGATGAGCTTAGAGCCTGGATCCGTACATGGGACTCTGATCTTGAGGCCATTACAGAGGCTTGGTTGAGACAGAGACCGGACTGGGCGCTCAATGTTCCAGGGTTTCATTGCTTCAGACAAGATAGAGGGGAAGATAAAAGAAGGAGGTGCACTCCTAACCTGTGGGAAATGTTATATCTGCACCCAGAAAGGACATTCTGGAGGGCTTGCCCACTGAGGCAATAGAGGTCGCATTCAAAAATAAGATCGACACAATCACTCTGATCAGATTAAACTAATAGCCTGCTCCCCTGTTGCCACTGACACACTGAGGAACAAATATGTAGGCAGCTTTTGAAACGATGCAATAAGTCAGAGTTGTCACAGTCAGTGAATTTAACCTCCACGGTATTGACTGGGACTTCCTTACAACAAGAGTTTAAATGAGGCTGAATTTGTTAAGTCTATCCAAGAGAGTTTCTTGACACAGTATGTGGATAGAAGATGGGCCATACTGGACTTTGTCCTGGTCAGGTAACTGGTGAGAAGAGTGGGAAAGCATGTTGGAAATAGTGATCACAACTCCTTAGATTTTGAGATTGCTATGAAGAAGTATAAGTCAGGACCTTGGGGGAGAGTAAATTATATCAATTTTAGGTAGGAGCTGGGGAGTGTTAATTGGGGGGAGCTGTCACATTTGCCATATGGGAATTGTTTAAAGGCCTGCTTATGAGTTTAGGATCAGGAAGGAGGAAGGACAAGGATGGCAAGGTAAAGGACCCTTGGATAATTGGGGAGGTTGTGAAGTTAGTCAAAAGGGAAAAACAAAAATATGTCAGGTTTAGGAAGCTAAACTCGAACAGGGCCGACATAAAGAAAGCAGAAAAAGAAAGGCGATGAAATGACCTTGGCAAGGAGGGTTGAAGGAAATCCCAAGGCATTCTGTGCATACATCTAAAACAAGGGGATAAATAGCAAGAAGGTACGACCATTCAGGATAAAGGAGGGAACTTGTGTTTGGAAGCAGAGGATGTGGGCAAGATCCTAAATGAGTACCGTGCATCACTATTCACTCAGGCGAAGGGTGTGGAGGATAGTGGGATTTGTGTGGAGCATGCTCATATGATAACAGCATTTTGAAATCAAGAAAGAGCATGAAGGTGGATAAGTCCTCAGGGCCCAATGGTATCTCCTCAAGGTTTTTGAGCGAGGTGAGAGAGGAGATTGTCAGGGCATTCAGCAATATCTTTGTATCCTTGGTAGCCACTGGAGGGGTACTGGAGGATTAGCAAGTTGCTAAATGTTCTTCTTCTGTTCAAAAAGGGAAATAGGGTCAATCCAGGAAACTCTCGACGAGCAAGTTTCTCATCGTTCATTGGAAGCTATTGGAGAGAATTCTTAGGGATTGTATTTATCTGTATTTGGAACAGCATGGCCTAATTAGGGACAGTCAGCATGGCTTTGTGCAGGGCAGGTCATGTCTTACTCACTTGACTGAATTTTTTGAGGAGGTGACGAATGTGATCAATGAAGGTAGAGCAGTGGATATTGTTTCCATGGATTTTAGCAATACTTTCAACAAGGTGCCTCATGATAGGATCATCCAGAAAATTAAGATGCACCGAGTCCATGGTGGCTTGGATGCTTGGATTCACAACTGGCTTGCCCAGAGAAGACAGAGGCAAGAGGTGGAATGGTGCTTTTCAGGCTGTAGATCCAGGACGATTGGTGTTCCGCAGGGGTCTGTGCTGGGACCTCTGCTGTTTGTGGTCTATACAAAATGACTGAGGTGAAAATATAGATGGATGGGTTTGCAAGTTTGCAGACAATAGAATGATTGGGAGAATCGTGATGAGTGTAGACGTCATAAAAGGATACAGATCAGTTGCAGAAACGGCAAGTGGATTTTAATCCATTAAATGTGAGATGCTCCACTTTGGGAAATCAACTATTACGGAAAAATATACAGTTCATGGCACCCCTCAGTGCAGACACCCTCAGTGCAGAATTGTTAAGGTGGGGATGCAGGTGCACTCAATCTGTTCATTGAGAACTGTCGACGTGATATCACCTCAATTTCTCTGTTCCCTGCACCAAACCCAACCTACGTCCTGCCCAACTGACTGCCCTCCATGCACTCATATCTCACCCTGACTTTGTTATTAAGCCTGCCGATAAGGTGGTGCTGTTGTGGTCTGGTGAGCTGAAGTCTACCTTGCAGAGGCTGAGCGCCAGCTCTCAGATACCTCCTCCGACTTCTCCTGGACCATGACCGCACCGGGCCATTGTATCTACTACAGTAACTGATCTTGGTCTATCCGGTGATCTTCCCCCTCTGTTTCCAAGCTGAAAGGCCACAGCTCCCCACAGGTTGCTCCTACGTCCCCCTTAAAATCCACAAATGAGACTGTCCTGGCAGACCCATTGTTTCAGCCTGTTCCTGCCCCACAAAACTCATCTCTTCCGACCTTGACTCAATCTTCTGTCCCCTCGTCCAAGCACTGCCCACGTACATCCAGAAATACTCTGACATTTTACGCAGTTTTAAAAACATCAGTTTGCCGGTTCCAGCTGCGTCCTCTTTACCATGAACGTGTAATTCCTTTACAAATCCATTCCCCACCAGGAGGTTCTTAGGGCTGTCCTCTTCTTCTTGGAGCAAAGACCTGAACATTCCCCTCCCACCACCACCCTCCTCCACTTGGTCGACCTCATCCTCACCCTCAACAACTTGTTGTTTAACTCCTCTCATTTCCTTCGGGTAAGAGGAGCAGCTCCGGGCACCTGCGTGGGCCCGAGTTAAACCTGTCTCTTCACGGGCTAAGTGGGACATTCCCACCCACAACACTTTCTCCGATACATCAATGATATCATCCGGCTGCTTCTCTCTCTTGTCTGAAATTGGAAAACTTCATCAACTTCGCCTCCAATTTCCATCCTGCCCTCACTTTCACCTGCTCTCCCTCTGACTCCACCCTTCCCTTCCTCAACATTTCTGCTTCGATTCCTGGGGGTAGGCTTCGCACTAATATCCATTACAAACTCTCTGACTCTCACAGCTACCTGGTCTATATATCCTCACACCCCACTTTCTGTAAAGACTCCAACCTCTTCTCTCACTTCCTCCATCTCCATCGAACATGTTCTCATGAGGCCAACATCAACAAGGGAGCCTCCAAAATGTCCATCTTCTTCCTCAACTGAAGATTCTCCGGCTCCGTGGTCGACAGGGCCCTCAACTGTGTCCAACCCAGCACTTTTGCCCTCACCTTTTCTCTTCCCTCCCAAGATAGCAATAAGGTTCCACTTGACCTTACCTATCAACCCACATGCCCACATCCATACCAACCTCAGGCACCATTTCCACCACCACCAGCAGGATGCCGCCACCAGACACATATTCCCCTCCCCTCCCTTATCCGCCTTAACCGGATCACCAGGAGGAAATGCAAGCAGACACGGGGAGAACGTGCAAACTTCGCACAGACAATTGCCCGAGGCTGCAGTGCGAACCACTGAGCCACCGTGCTGCCCAGAATCTTGGTGGTGTGGATGCGCAGAGAGATCTCGGTGTCCATGTGCGTAGATCCCTGAAAGTTGCCACGCAGATTGATAGGCTTGTTCAGAAGGCGTACGGCGTGTTAGGTTTTCTTGGTACAGAGATTGAGTTTCGGAGCCATGAGGTCATGTTGCAGCTGTACAAAACACTGGTGCGGCCGCGCTTGGACTATTGCGTACAGTTCTGATCGCCACATTATCGCAAGGATTTGGAGGGAGTTTATTAGGATCTTGTCTGGTGTGGAAGGAAGGTCTTATGAGGAAAAGCTTCGGGACTTGAGGCTGTTTTTGTCAGAAGAAGGTGAAGAGGCAACTTAATAGAGACATACAAGATAATCAGAGGATTAGATAGGTGGACAGCGATAGTCTTTTTCCTCGATGGTGATGGTGAGCACGAGTGGAGATAGGTTTAAATTGAGGGGAGATAGATATGGGACACATGTCAGAGGGAGGTTCTTTATTCGGAGAGTCGTATGGGTGCGGAATGCCCTGCCTGCAACAGGAGTAGATTGCCTAGTTTAAGGGCATTTAAATGAACGTTGCTAAATATATGGATGGTAATGGAATAGTGTCGGTTAGATGGGCTTCAGGTTGGATTCACAGGTCGGCGCAACATCGAGGGCCGAAGGGCCTGTACTGCGCTGTAATGTTCTATGTTCTATGTCATAATTCTTCAGTGAATTCTGGTTACCCTGCCGTAGGAAGAACGCTGTTAAACTATACAGAGTGCAAAAATAATTCAAAAGGTCATTGCCGGGACTGGAGGGTTTATGAGGAGTGGTGGATAGGCTCGGACTTTTTCCCTGGAGTATCGGAGACGAAGGGGTGACTTCCTGAGGTGTAAAAAATCATGATGGGCATTGATAAGGGGAATAACCAAGGTAGGGGAGTCCAAAGCTAGAAGGGAGTAGGTTCAAAAGTGAAAGGGGAAAGATTTAAAAGTGACCCGACAGGCAACTTTTCCCACACAGAGGGTGGTGCGTGAATGCAATGAGCTGCTGACAGACGTGGGAGAGGCAGATAAAATTTCTGTATTTAAAAGACATTTGGACAGGTACACAATGAGGAAAGGTTTAGACGAATACCAAACGCAGGCAAATGGGACCGGTTAAGTTTGGGACACCTGATCAGTACAGATGATGAGGAGTGAGGGTCCTGATTCTGTGCTGTATGACTCTATGAATCTATGACTGAAGAGCTAACTAGGTGTGTGGATGAGGGCAATGCATTTGATACAGTCTACTTGGGCTTCAGCAGAGCTTTTGACAAGATTCCCCATTTGAAGACTGTTAGAACAGGAAACAGTCCATGGGATCCGAGGACACATGTGCACAGGAAATCATAACTCATGTAATTTGAATGAGTTTTTTAAAGTAGTAATGAAGAGCATTGATTAAGGCAGAAACATGGACATATATGGGTTTCAGTAAGGCTTTCAAGAAGGTTCCTCACAGTAGTCCAGTAGGGAAGTTAAAACACACGGAGCACAGGGAGAGCGAGCCATAGAACAAAGAACATTACAGCACAGTACAGGCCCTTCGGCCCTCGATCTTGTGCTGACCTGTCATGCCGATCTCAAGCCCATCTAACCTGCACTGTTCCATGTACGTCCATATGCTTGTCCAATGACCACTTAAATGTACCTGAAGTTGGCGAATCTACTACCGTTGCAGGCAAAGCGTTCCATTCCCTTCCTCCTGTCCGAGTAAAGAAACTACCTCTGACATCTGTCCTGTATCTTTCACCCCTCAATTTAAAGCTCTGCCCCCTCGTGCTCGCCGTCACCATCCTAGGAAAAAGGCTCTCCCTATCCACCCTATCTCATCCTCTGATTATTTTATATGTTTCAATTAAGTCACCTCTCAACCTTCTTCTCTCTAATGAAGACAGCCTCAAGTCCCTCAGCCATTCCTCGTAAGACCTTCCCTCCATACCAGGCACATCCGAGTAAATCTCCTCTGCACCCTTTCCAAAGCTTCCACATCCTTCTTATAATGCGGTGACCAGAACTGTATACAATACTCCAAGTGCGGCCGCACCAGAGTTTTGTACAGCTTCACCATAACCTCTCGGTTCCGGAACTCGATCCCTCTATTAATCAAAGCTAAAACACTGTATGCCTTCTTAACAGCCCTGTCAACCTGGGTGGCAACTTTCAAGGATCTGTGTTCATGGACACCGAGATCTCTCTGCTCATCTATGCTACTAAAAATCTTACCATAGGCCCTGTACTTTGCCTTCTGGTTACTCCTGCCGAAGTGCATCACCTCACACTTGTCTGCATTAAACTCCATTTGCCACCTCTCAGGCCAGCTCTGCAGCTTATCTGTGTCTCTCTGCAACCAATCCTTTGTCACTATCCACAACTCCACCTATCTTAGTGTCGTCTGCAAATTTACTAACCCATCCTTCACTGCCCTCATCCAGGTCATTTATAAAAATGACAAACAGCAGTGGACCCAACACCGACCCTTGCGGTACCACCAGAAACTGGTCTCCAGGATGAACGTTTCCCATCAACTACCACCCTCTGTCTTCTTTCAGCAGGCCAATTTCCAATCCAAACTGCTATATCTCCCACAATTCCATTCCTCTGCATTTTGTACAATAGTCTGTTATGGGGAACCTTATCGAACGCCTTGCTGAAATCCATATACTCCACATCAACCGGTTTACTCTCATCTACCTGTTTGGTCACCTTCTCAAAAGAACTCAATAAGGTTTGTGAGGCACAACCTACCCTTCACAAAACTGTGCTGACTATCCCTAATCAATTTATTCTTTTCTAGATTATTGTAAATCCTATCCCATATAACCTTTTCCAACACTTTACCAACAACTGAGGTAAGGCTCACTGGCCGATAATTACCAGGGTTGTCTCTACTCCCCTTCTTGAACAGGAGAACCACAATTGCTATCCTCCAGTCATCTGGCACTATTCCTGCAGACAATGACGAGTTAAAGATCAATGCCAAAGGCTCGGCAATCTCCTCCCTGGATTCCCCGAGGATCCGAGGATAAATCCCATCTGGCCCAGGGGTCATAGCTATCTTCACCCTCTGTAGGATTTCAAATACCTCTTCCTTGTGAACCTCAATCCCACCTAGTCCAGTAGCCTGTATCTCTGTATTCTCCTCGACAACATTGTCATTTTCTAGAGTGAATACTGTTGAAAAATATTCATTTAGCGCTTCCCCTATCTCATCTGACTCCACACACAACTTCCCACTACTATCCTTGATTGGGCCTAATCTTACTTTTCTCATTCTTTTATTTCTTAAATACCGATAGAAAACCTTATGGTTTACCCTGATCCTATCCGCCAACAACTTCTCAAGTCTCCTCCTGGCTCTTCTGAGCTCCCTCTTTCGGTCTTTCCTGGCTACCTTGTAACCCTCAAGCACCCTAACTGAGCATTCACATCTTATAGTAACAGAAGCATTCTGCTTCCTCTTGATCAGAGATTCCACTTCCTTCGTAAACCACGGCTCCCGCGCTCTGCAGCTTCCTCCCGGCCTGACAGGTACATACTTATCTAGGACACACAGGAACTTTTCCTTGAATAAGATCTACATTTCTATTGTGCCCATCCCTTGCAGTTTCCTTCCCCATCCTATGCTCCCAAAATCTTGCCAAATCTCATCGTAATTGCCTTTCCCCCAGATATAACTCTTGCCCAGTGGTGTACACCTATACCTTTCCATCACTAAAGTAAACATAACAGAATTGTGATCGCTGAGGTTGGCATTTTATTATCTTAGAATTGTGATCGCTATCACCAAGGTGATCACCTACTTCCAAATCTAACACCTGGCCAGGCTCATGACCCAGTACCAAATCTGATGCGGTCACTGCACTCCAATTCCATTAGTCACTACATCCCACTTCCCTCAGTCACTGCATTCCACTTCCCACAGTCACTGCATCCCATTTCCCTCAGTCACTGCAACCCACTTCACTCAGTCACTGCACCCCAAGGACAGTCAGGCACTGCATTCCTATTACCTCATTCACTCCTTCCCATTACGTCAGTCACTGCATCCCATTTCACTCAGTCACTGCATCCCATTTCACTCAGTCACTGCATCCCATTTCACTCAGTCACTGCACCCCATTTCACTCAGTCACTGCACCCCATTTCACTCAGTCACTACATCCCACTTCACTCAGTCACTGCCTCCCATTTCACTCAGTCACTGCCTCCCATTTCAGTGAGTCACTTCCTCCCATTTCAGTGAGTCACACCCTCCCATTTCAGTGAGTCACACCCTCCCATTTCAGTGAGTCACACCCTCCCATTTCAGACAGTCACTGCATCCCATGTCCCCAGAGTCACTGCGTCCCATTACACTCAGTCACTGCATCCTATTTCCCTCAGTCACTGCATCACATTTCACTCAGTCTCTGCTTCCAATTTCCCTCAGTCACTGCGTCCCAGTTCACTCAGTCAGTGTTTCCCGTTACACTCAGTCACTGCGTCCCATTTCCCTCAGTCACTGCAAACCATTTCTGACAGTCACTGCAACCCATTTTACACAGTCACTGCATCTCATTTCCCTCAGTCACTGCATCGCATTGTCCTCAGTCACTGCATCGCATTGTCCTCAGTCACTGCATCGCATTGTCCTCAGTCACTGCATCCTATTTCCCTCAGTCACTGCATCCCAATTCACTCAGTCACTGCATCCCATTTCACGCAGCCACTGCACCCCACTTCACTCAGTCACCGCATCCCATTTCACTCAGTCACTGCCTCCCATTTCAGTCAGTCACTGCATCTCATTTCAATCAGTCACTGCATCCCATTTCACTCAGTCTCAGTATCCCATATCACTCAGGCACTGCATCCCATTTCCATCAGTCACTGCATCCCATTTCCTTCTGTCACTGCATCCCATTAGACTCAGTCACTGCATTCCATTTCACTCAGTCACTGCATCCCTTCTTACGGAGACAGTGAATCCTATTCAACTGCAACAGTGAATCCATTTCCATCATCACCACACCCAATTCCCCACAGTCACGGCATCACGTTACACTCAATCACTGCATCCCATTACAGTCAGTCACTGCATCCTATTTCCCTCAGTCACTGCGTCCCATTTCACTCAGTCAGTGCATCCCATTTCCCTCTGTCAGGGCGTCCCATTTTACTCAGTCACTACATCCCATTTCATTCAGTCACTGCATCACATTTCACGCAGTCTCAGCACCCCATTTCACTCAATCACTGCATCTCCTTTCCTCGGTCACTGCATCCCATTACACTCAGTCACTGCATCCCATTACCCTCAGCCACTGCATCCCATTTCCCTCAGTAACTGCATCCCATTTCCCTCAGTCACTGCATCCCATTTCATTCAGTCACTGCACCCCAGTTCACTCAGTCAGTGCATCCCATTTCCCTCAGTCACTGCGTCCCATTTCCCTCAGTCACTGCAACCTATTTCCCACAGTCACTGCATCTGCTTTCCCTCAGTCACAGCATCCCAATTCACTGAGACAGTGAATCTCATTGAACTGAAACGGTGCATCCCATTACCCTCAGTCACAGCATTCCATTTCCCAGAGTCACCGCATCCCATTTCCCTCAGTCACCGCATCCCATTTCACTCAGTCACGCATCCCATTTCCATCAGTCACTGCACCCCATTTCACTCAGTCACTGCATCACATTACCCTCAGTCACTGCATCACATTACCCTCAGTCACGGCATCCCATTTCACTCAGTCACGGCATCCCATTTCACTCAGTCACGGCCTCCCATTTACCTCAGTCACTGCCTCCAATTTCACTCAGTCACTGCCTCCCACTTCACTCAGTCACTGCCTCCAATTTCACTCAGTCACTGCCTCCCACTTCACTCAGTCACTGCCTCCCACTTCACTCTGTCACTCCCTCCCATTTCCCTCAGTCAGTGCATCCCATTTCAATCAGTGCATCCCATTTCAATCAGTCAGTGCATCCCATTTCCCTTAGTCACTGCATCCCACTTCACTCAGTCAATGTATCCCATTTCCCTCTGTCACTGCATCCCATTTCCATCAGACACTGCATTCAATTTCCATCAGTCACTGTGTCCCATTTCCCATAGTCACTGCATGTCCTTTCCTCAGTCACTGCATCGCATTTCAGTCAGTCACTTAATCCCATTTCCCTCAGTCAATGCAACCCATTTCGCACATTCACTGCGTCTCCTTTCCCTTAGTCACTGCACCTCATTTCTCTCAGTCAGTGCATCCATTTCCCTCAGTCACCGCACCCGATTCCCCACAGACACCGCATTCCATTTCCCTCAGTCACCGCGTCCCATTTCACTCAGTCACCGCATCCCATTTCCTTCAGTCACTGCTTCCCATGACGCTCACTCACTGCTTCCCATGACCCTCAGTCACTGCATCCCATTTCCCCACAGGCACTGCATCTCCTTTCCGTCAGTCACTGGACCTCATTTCCCTCATTCAGTGCACCTCATTTCCCTCAGTCACTGCATCTCATTTCCCTCAGTCACTGCATCCCATTTCACTCAGCCACTTCATCCCATTTCACTCAGCCACTTCATCCCATTCACTCAGTAACTACATCCCATTTCACTCAGTCACTGCATCACATTTCACACAGTCACGGCATCCCATTTCACTCAGTCACTGCATCACATTTCACGCAGTCTCAGCACCCCATTTCACTCAGTCACTGCATCTCCTTTCCCATCGTCACTGCATCACATTACCCTCAGTCACTGCATCCCATTTCCCTCATTCACTGCATCCCATTTCACTCAGTCACTGCGTCTCATTTCCCTCAGTCACTGCATTTCATTTCCCTAGGTCACTGCATCCCTTTTCCATCAGTCATTGCATCCCTTTTCCATCAGTCACTGCATCTCATTTCACTCAGCCACTGCACCCGATTTCATTCAGTCACTACATCCCACTTCACTCAGTCACTGCATCCCATTTCACTCAGTCACTGCATCCCATTTCCCTCGGTGACTGCATCCCACTTCACTCAGTCACTGCCTCGCATATCAGTCCGTCACTCCCTCCCATTCCAGTCAGTCACTCCCTCCCATTTCCCACATTCACTGCATCACATTTCACTCAGTCAGTTCATCCCATTGCCCTCAGTCACTGCATCGCATGATCCTCAGTCACTGCATCCCATTTCACGCATTCACTGCATTGCATTTCATTCAGCCACTGCATCCCATTTCACTCTGCCACTGAATCCCTTTTCACTCAGCCACTGCATCCCATTTCACTGAGCCACTCCGTCATATTCACTCAGTCATTGCATCCCATTTCACTCAGTCATAGCATCCCATTTGACTCAGTCATGACATCCTATTTAACGGAGACATTGAATCCTATTCAACTGAGACAGTGCATCCATTTCCCTCAGTCACCGCACCCTATTCCACACAGACACCGCATTCCATTTCCCTCAGTCACCGCATCCCATTTCACTCAGTCACCGCATCCCATGACCCTCACTCAGTGCATCCCATGACCCTCAGTCACTGCTTCCCATGACCCTCAGTCACAGCATCTCCTTTGCTCAGTCACTGCAGCCCATTTCAGTCAGTCGCTGCATCACATTACCCTCAGTCACTGCATCCCATTTCAATCAGTCACTGCATCCCGTTGCCACAGTCACTGCATCTCCTTTCCATCAGTCACTGCATCCCATTTCACACAGTCACAGCATCAGCTTTGCTCAGTCACTGCATCCCATTACACTCAGTCACTGCATCCCATTGCATTCAGGAGACTGCATCCCATTACACTCAGGAGACTGCAGCCCATTACACTCAGGAGACTGCAGCCCATTACACTCAGGAGACTGCAGCCCATTACACTCAGACACTAAATCCCATTACACTCAGACACTAAATCCCATTACACTCAGACACTAAATCCCATTACACTCGGTCACTGCATCCCATTACCCTCAGTCACACATCCCATTTCACTCAGTGACTGCATCACATGTCACTCAGTCACTGCATCTCATTTCACTCAGTGACTGCCTCCCATTTCACTCAGTCACTGCATCTCATTTCAGTCAGTCACTGCCTCCCAATTCACGCAGTCACTCCGTCCCAATTCAGTCAGTCACTACGTCCCATTGCAGTCAGTCACTACGTCCCATTGCAGTCAGTCACTGCATCCTATTTCTCTCGGTCACTGCGTACCATTTCCCTCAGTCACTGCGTCCCATTTCTATCAGTCACGACATCCCATTTCCCTCAGTCACTGCATCCCATTTCACTCAGTCACTGCTTCCCATTTCACTCAGTCACTCCCTCCCATTCCAGTCAGTCACTCCCTCCCATTTCACTCAGCCACTGCATCCCATTTCCCTCGGTGACTGCATCCCATTTCACTTAGTCACTGCCTCCCATTTCACTCAGTCACTGCCTCCCACTTCACTCAGTCACTGCCTCCCATTCCAGTCAGTCACTCCCTCCCATTTCAGTCACTCCCTCTCATTTCAGTCAGTCACTGCATCCCATTTCCCTCAGTCACTGCATCCCATTTCCCACATTCACTGCATCACATTCCACTCAGTCAATGCATCCCATTGCCCTCAGTCACTGCATCGCATGACCCTCAGTCACTGCATCCCATTTCACGCATTCACTGCATCGCATTTCATTCAGCCACTGCTTCCCATTTCACTCTGCCACTGAATCTCTTTTCACTCAGCCACTGCATCGCATTTCACTGAGCCACTCCGTCATATTCACTCAGTCATGGCATCCCATTTCACTCAGTCATAGCATCCCATTTGACTCAGTCACGACATCCTATTTAACGGAGACATTGAATCCTATTCAACTGAGACAGTGCATCCATTTCCCTCAGTCACCGCACCCTATTCCACACAGACACCGCATTCCATTTCCCTCAGTCACCGCATCCCATTTCACTCAGTCAGTGCATCCCATGACCCTCAGTCACAGCATCTCCTTTGCTCAGTCACGGCAGCCCATTTCAGTCAGTAGCTGCATCACATTACCCTCAGTCACTGCATCTCATTTCCATCAGTCACTGCATCCCGTTGCCACAGTCACTGCATCTCCTTTCCATCAGTCACTGCATCCCATTTCCCACAGTCACAGCATCTCCTTTGCACAATCACTGCATCCTATTACACTCAGTCACTGCATCCCATTACACTCAGGAGATTGCATCCCATTACACTCAGCAGACTGCATCCCATTTCACTCAGTCACTGCATCCCATTTCACTAAGTCACGGCATCCCATTTCACTCTGTCACTGCCTCGATTGCACTCAGTCACTGCCTCCCACATCACTCAGTCACTGCCTCCTATTTCAGTCAGTCACTCCCTCCCATTTCCCTCAGTCACTGCATCCCATTTCAGTCACTCCCTCCGAATTCAGTCAGTCAATGCAGCCCATTTCACTCAGCCACTGCATCACATTTCACTCAGCCACTGCATCCATTTTCACTCAGCCACTGCATCCCTTTTCACTCAGTCACCGCATCCCATTTCACTCAGTCACTGCGTCCCATTTCACTCAGTCACTCCGTCCCATTTCCCTCAGTCACTGCGTCCCATTTCTCTCAGTCACTACATCCAATTTCACGCAGTCACTGCATCCCATTTCACGCAGTTACTGCATCACATGTCACTCAGTCTCTGCACCCCATTACACTCAGTCGCTGCATCCCATTTCCCACAGTCACAGCATCTCCTTTGCTCAGTCACTGCATCCCATTTCACTCTGTCACTGCGTCCCATTTCCCTCAGTCAGTACAACTCAAGTCCCAAGGTCACTGCATCACATTACCCTCAGTCACTGCATCCCATTTAACTGAGACAGTGAATTTCATTGAACTGAGACAGTGCATCCCATTACCCTCACTCACAGCATTCCATTTCCCACAGTCACTGCATCTCCTTTCCCTCAGTCACTGCATCCCATATCACTCAGTCACTGCATCCCATTTCCCTCAGTCACTGCATCCCATTTCACTCAGCCACTGCATCCCATTTCACTCAGCCACTGCATCCCATTTCACTCAGTCACTGCCTCCTAGTTCACTCAGTCACTCCCTCCCATTTCCCTCAGTCACTGCATCCCATTTCAGTCACTCCCTCCCATTTCAGTCAGTCACTCCCATTTCAATCAGTCACTGAATCTCATTTCCGTCAGTCACTGCATCCAATTTCCCAAATTCACTGCATCTCCTTTCCCTCAGTCACTGCATCCCATTTAACCGAGATAGTGAATACTATTCAGCTGAGACAGTGCATCCGTTTCCGTCAGTCACCGCGCCATTTTCCCCACATTCACCGCATTCCATTTCCCTCTGTCACGGCATCGCATTTCAGTCAGTCACTGCATCGCATTTCACTCAGTCACTGCATCACATCACCCTCAGACACAGCATCCCATTTCACTCAGTCACTGCATCTCATTTCACTCAGTCACTGCATCTCATTTCACTCAGTCACTGCCTCCCAATTCACGCAGTCACTCCGTCCCATTTCAGTCAGTCACTACCTCCCATTTCAGTCAGTCACTGCATCCTATTTCCCTTGGTCACTGCAAGCCAT
Organism: Stegostoma tigrinum; assembly: GCF_030684315.1. Classification (NCBI taxonomy): domain Eukaryota; kingdom Metazoa; phylum Chordata; class Chondrichthyes; order Orectolobiformes; family Stegostomatidae; genus Stegostoma; species Stegostoma tigrinum. The sequence continues at coordinate 667,226 of NW_026728044.1, read as the reverse complement.
TTCACGCAGTCAGTGCATCACATGTCACTCAGTCGCTGCACCCCATTACACTCAGTCGCTGCATCCCATTTCCCACAGTCACAGCATCTCCTTTGCTCAGTCACTGCATCCCATTTCACTCTGTCACTGCGTCCATTTCCCTCAGTCAGTGCAACCCAATTCCCAAAGTGACTGCAACCCATTTCCAACAGTCACTGCATCTCCTTTCCTTCAGTTACTGCGTCCCATTTCACTCAGTCACAACATCCCATTTCCCTCAGTCAATGCATCCCATTTCACTCAGTCACTGCATCCCATTTCACTCAGTCACTGCATCCCATTTCACTCAGTCACTGCATCCCATTTCACTCAGTCACTGCGTCCTATTTCACTCAATCACTGCCTACCATTTCCCTCAGTCACTGCAACCTATTTCACACAGTCACGGCAACCCATTTCCCACAGTCACTGCGTCTCCTTTCCCTCAGTCACAGCATCCCATTACACTCAGTCAGCGCATCCCATTTCACTCAGTCACTGCATCCCATTTAACTGAGACAGTGAATCTCATTGAACTGAGACAGTGCAACCCATGACCCTCAGTCACAGCATTCCATTTCCCACAGTCACTGCATCTCCTTTCCCTCAGTCACTGCATCTCATTTCCCTCAGTCAATGCATCTCATTTCCTCTGTCACGGCATCCCATTTCACTGTCACTGCATCCCATTTTACTCAGTCACTGCCTCCGACGTCACTCAGTCACTGCATCCCATTTCACTCAGTCACTGCATCCCATTTAACTGAGACAGTGAATCTCATTGAACTGAGACAGTGCAACCCATTACCCTCAGTCACAGCATTCCATTTCCGACAGTCACTGCATCTCCTTTCCCTCAGTCACTGCATCTCATTTCCCTCAGTCAATGCATCTAATTTCCTCTGTCACGGCATCCCATTTCACTGTCACTGCATCCCATTTTACTCAGTCACTGCCTCCGACGTCACTCAGTCACTGCATCCCATTTCACTCAGTCACTGCATCCCATTTCACTCAGTCACTACAACCCATTTCACTCAGTCACAGAAGACCATTTCCCTCAGTCACTGCATCCCATTTCAATCAGTCACTGCATCCCATTTCACTCAGTCACTGCATCCCGCTTCACTCAGTCACTGCATCCCGCTTCACTCAGTCACTGCATCCCACTTCACTCAGTCACTGCCACCTATTTCAGTCAGTCACTCCCTCCCATTTCACGCAGTCACTGCGTCCCATTTCCCTCAGTAACTGCGTCCCATTCATCTCAGTCACTGCATCCAATTTCACGCAGTCACTGCATCCCATTTCACGCAGTCACTGCATCACATGTCACTCAGTCTCTGCACCCCATTACACTCAGTCGCTGCATCCCATTTCCCACAGTCACAGCATCTCCTTTGCTCAGTCACTGCATCCCATTTCACTCTGTCACTGCGTCCCATTTCCCTCAGTCAGTGCAACCCAATTCCCAAAGTCACTGCAACCCATTTCCCACAGTCACTGCATCTCCTTTCCTTCAGTTACTGCAGCCCACTTCATTCAGTCGCTGCATCACATTACCCTCAGTCACTGCATCCCATGACACTCAGTCACTGCATCCCATTACACTCAGGAGACTGCATCCCATTACAGTCAGGAGACTGCATCCCATTACAGTCAGGAGACTGCATCCCATTACACTCAGGAGAATGCATCCCATTACCCTCAGTCACTAAATCCCATTACACTCAGTCATGGCATCCCATTTCATTCAGTCACGGCATCCCATTTCATTCAGTCACTGCAACCCATTTCCCACAGTCACTGCAACCCATTTCCCACAGTCACTGCATCAACCTTTCCCTCCGTCACAGCATCCCATTTCACTCAGTCAGAGCATCCCATTTCACTCAGTCAGAGCATCCCATTTCACTCAGTCAGAGCATCCCATTTCACTCAGTCACTGCATCCCATTGAACTGAGACAGTGAATCTCATTGAACTGAGATGGTGCATCTCATTTCCCTCAGTCACTGCATCTCATTTCCCTCAGTCACTGGATCCCATTTCACTCAGTCACTGCATCCCATTTCACTCAGTCACTGCATCCCATTTCACTCAGTCACTGCGTCCTATTTCAGTCAGTCACTCCCTCCCATTTCCCTCAGTCACTTCATCCCATTTCAGTCAATCCCTCCCAATTCAGTCAGTCAATGCATCCCATTTCACTCAGCCACTGCATCACATTTCACTCAGCAAGTGCATCCCATTTCACGCAGTCACTGCATCCCATTTAACTGAGACAGTGAATCTCATTGAACTGAGACGGTGCATCCCATTACCCTCAGTCACAGCGTTCCATTTCCCTCAGTCTCTGCATCCCATTTCACTCAGCCACTGCATCCCATTTCACTCAGCCACTGCATCCCATTTCACTCAGTCATTGCATCCCATTTCACTGAGCCACTTCATCATATTCACTCAGTCATTGCATCCCATTTCACTCAGTCACAGCATTGCATTTGACTCAGTAACTACATCCTATTTAACGGACACAGTGAATCCTATTCAACTGAGACAGTGCATCCATTTCCCTCAGTCACCGCTTCCCATGACCTTCAGTCACTGCTTCCCATTTCCCTCAGTTACTGCTTCCCATGAACCTCAGTCACTGCTACCCATGAACCTCAGTCACTGCTTCCCATGAACCTCAGTCACTGCATCCCATGAACCTCACTCACTGCTTCCCATTTCACTCGGTCACTGCATCCCATTACCCACAGTCACTGCATCCCATTACCCACAGTCACTGCATCCCATTACCCTCAGTCACTATATCCCATTACCCCAGTCACTGCATCACATTACCCTCAGTTAATGCCTCCCATTTAACTGAGACAGTGAATCTCATTGAACTGAGACGGTGCATCCCATTACCCTCAGTCACTGCATCCCATATCACTCAGTCACTGCATCCGATTTCCCTCAGTCACTCCATCCCACTTCACTCAGTCACTGCCTCCTAGTTCAGTCAGTCACTCCCTCTCATTTCCCTCAGTCACTGCATCCCATTTCAGTCACTCCCTCCCAATTCAGTCAGTCAATGCATCCCCTTTCACTCAGCAACTGCATCCCTTTTCACTCAGTCACTGGATCCCATTTCACTCAGTCACTGCATCCCATTTCACTCAGACACAGCAGACCATTTCCCTCAGTCACTGCATCTCATTTCAATCAGTGACTGTATCCCATTTCACTCAGTCACTGCATCCCATTTCACTCAGTCACTCCCTCCCATTTCAGTCACTTCCTCCATTTCCCTCAGTCACTGCGTCTCATTTCGCTCAGTCACTGCGTCCCATTTCCCTCAGTCACTGCGTCACATTTCTCTCAGTCACTCCCTCCCATTTCACTCAGTCACTGCATCCCATTTCACTCAGTCACTGCCTCCCATTTCCCTCAGTCACTGAATCCCATTTCACTCAGCCACTGCATCCCATTTCACTCAGCCACTGCATCCCATATCACTCAGTCACTGCATCCCATTTCCCTCAGTCACTGCATCCCATTTCACTCAGCCACTGCATCCCATTTCACTCAGTCACTGCATCCCACTTCACTCAGTCACTGCATCCCATTTCACTCAGACACAGCAGACCATTTCCCTCAGTCACTGCATCCCATTTCACTCAGTCATTGCATCCCATTTCACTCAGTCACTGCATCCCATTTCACTCAGTCACTCCCTCCCATTTCAGTCACTCCCTCCATTTCCCTCAGTCACTGCGTCCCATTTCCCTCAGTCACTGCGTCACATTTCTCTCAGTCACTGCCTCCCATTTCACTCAGTCACTGCATCCCATTTCACTCAGCCACTGCATCCCATTTCACTCAGTCACTGCATCCCACTTCACTCAGTCACTGCATCCCATTTCACTCAGACACAGCAGACCATTTCCCTCAGTCACTGCATCCCATTTCACTCAGTCACTGCATCCCATTTCACTCAGTCACTGCATCCCATTTCACTCAGTCACTCCCTCCCATTTCAGTCACTCCCTCCATTTCCCTCAGTCACTGCGTCCCATTTCCCTCAGTCACTGCGTCACATTTCTCTCAGTCACTGCATCCCATTTCACTCAGTCACTGCATCCCATTTCACTCAGTCACTGCCTCCCATTTCCCTCAGTCACTGCATCCCATTTCACTCAGCCACTGCATCCCTTTTCACACAGCAACTGCATCCCTTTTCACTCAGTCACCGCATCCCATTTCACTCAGTCACCGCATCCCATGACCATCAGTCACCGTTTCCCATGACCCTCAGTCACTGCATCCCATTTCACTCAGTCACTGCATCCCATTTCAATCAGTCACTGCATCCCATTTCACTCAGTCACTGCATCCCATTTCATTCAGTCACTGCCTCCCATTTCACTCAGTCACTGCCTCCCATTTTCCTCAGTCACTGCAACCCATTTCCCACAGTCACTGCGTCTCCTTTCCCTCAGTCACAGCATCCCATTTCACTCAGTCAGCGCATCCCATTTCCCTCAGTCACTGCATCCCATTTAACTGAGACAGTGAATCTCATTGAACTGAGACGGTGCATCCCATTACCCTCAGTCACAGCATTTCATTTCCCACAGTCACTGCATCTCCTTTCCCTCAGTCACTGCATCTCCTTTCCCTCAGTCACTGCATCTCATTTCCCTCAGTCAATGCATCCCATTTCCCTCAGTCACTGCATCCCATTTCATCAAGCCACTGCATCCCATTTCACTCAGTCACTGCATCCCATTTCACTGAGCCACTTCATCATATTCACACAGTCATTGCATCCCATTTCACTCAGTCACAGCATTCCATTTCACTCAGTCACTACATGCTATTTAACGGAGACAGTGAATCCTATTCAACTGAGACAGTGCATCCATTTCCCTCAGTCACCGCACCCTATTCCACACAGACACCGCATGCCATTTCACTCAGTCACCGCATCCTATTTCCATCAGTCACCACATCCCATGACCCTAACTCACTGCATCCCATGAACCTCAGTCACTGAATCCCATAACCCTCAGTCACTGCATCTCATTTCACTCAGTCACAGCATCCCATTTCACTCAGTCACGGCATCCCATTTCACTCAGTCACTGCCTACCACTTCACTCAGTCACTGCCTCCTATTTCAGTCAGTCACTCCCTCCCATTTCCCTCAGTCAGTGCATCCCATTTCAGTCACTCCCTCCCAATTCAGTCAGTCAATGAATCCCATTTCACTCAGCCACGACATCACATTTCACTCAGCCAGTGCATCCTTTTTCACTCAGCAACTGCATCCCTTTTCACTCAGTCACCGCATCCCATTTCACTCAGTCACTGCATCCCATGACCGTCAGTCACCATTTCCCATGACCCTCAGTCACTGCATCCCATTTCACTCAGTCACTGCATCCCATTTCATTCAGTCACTGCATCCCATTTCAGTCAGTCACTCCCTCCCATTTCAGTCACTCCCCCCATTTCCCACAGTCACTGCGTCCCATTTCCCTCAGTCACTGCGTTCCATTTCCCTCAGTCACTGCGTCCCATTTCTCTCAGTCACTACATCCAATTTCATGCAGTCACTGCATACCATTTCACGCAGTCACTGCATCACATGTCACTCAGTCTCTGCACCCAATTACACTCAGTCACTGCATCCCTATTCCCACAGTCACAGCATCTCCTTTGCTCAGTCACTGCATCCCATTTCACTCTGTCACTGCGTCCCATTTCCATCAGTCAGTGCAAATCAATTCCCAAAGTCACTGTAACCCATTTCCCACAGTCACTGCATCTCCTTTCCTTCAGTTACTGCAGCCCACTTCACTCAGTCGCTGCATCACATTACCCTCAGTCACTGCATCCCATTTCACTCAATCACTGCCTCCCATTTTCCTCAGTCACTGCAACCCATTTCCCACAGTCACTGTGTCTCCTTTCCCTCAGTCACAGCATCCCATTTCACACAGTCAGCGCATCCCATTTCCCTCAGTCACTGCATCCCATTTAACTGAGATAGTGAATCTCATTGAACTGAGACGGTGCATCCCATCACCCTCAGTCACAGCATTCCATTTCCCACAGTCACTGCATCTCCTTTCCCTCAGTCACTGCATCTCATTTCACTCTGTCACTGCGTCCATTTCCCTCGGTCAGTGCTACCCAATTCCCTCAGTCACTGCATCCCATTTCACTCAGCCACTGCATTCCATTTCACTCAGCCACTGCATCCCAATTCACTCAGCCACTGCATCCCATATCACTCAGTCACTGCATCCCATTTCCCGGTGTCACTGCATCCCATTTCACTCAGCCACTGCATCCCATTTCACTCAGTCACAGCAGACCATTTCCCTCAGTCACTGCATCCCATTTCACTCAGTCACTGCATCCCATTTCACTCAGTCACTGCATCCCATTTCCCTCAGTCACTGCGTCCCATTTCCCTCAGTCACGGCGTCCCATTTCCCTCAGTCACTGCGTCACATTTCCCTCAGTCACTGCGTCACATTTCTCTCAGTCACTACATCCAATTTCACGCAGTCACTGCATCCCATTTCACGCAGTCACTGCATCACATGTCACTCAGTCTCTGCACCCCATTACACTCAGTCGCTGCATCCCATTTCCCACAGTCACAGCATCTCCTTTGCTCAGTCACTGCATCCCATTTCACTCTGTCACTGCGTCCCATTTCCCTCAGTCAGTGCAACCCAATTCCCAAAGTGACTGCAACCCAATTCCCACATTCACTGCATCTCCTTTCCTTCAGTTACTGCGTCCCATTTCCCTCAGTCAATGCATCCCATTTCACTGAATCACTGCATCCCATTTCACTCAGTCACTGCATCCCATTTCACTCAGTCACTGCATCAAATTTCACTCAGTGACTGCCTCCCATTTCACTCAATCACTGCCTCCTATTTTCCTCAGTCACTGCAACCCATTTCACACAGTCACGGCAACCCATTTCCCACAGTCACGGCGTCTCCTTTCCCTCAGGCACAGCATCCCATTTCACTCAGTCAGCGCATCCCATTTCCCTCAGTCACTGCATCCCATTCAACTGAGACAGTGAATCTCATTGAACTGAGACGGTGCATCCCATTACCCTCAGTCACAGCATTCCATTTCCCACAGTCACTGCATCTCCTTTCCCTCAGTCACTGCATCTCATTTCCCTCAGTCACTGCATCTCATTTCCCTCAGTCACTGCATCTCATTTCCCTCAGTCACTGCATCTCATTTCACGCAGTCACTGTATCCCATTTAACTGAGACAGTGAATCTCATTGAACTGAGACGGTGCATCCCATTACCCTCAGTCACAGCGTTCCATTACCCACAGTCACTGCATCTCCTTTCCCTCAGTCTCTGCATCTACTTTCCCTCAGTCACTGCATCTCATTTCCCTCAGTCACTGCATCTCATTTCCCTCAGTCACTGCATCCCATTTCACTCAGCCACTGCATCCCATTTCACTCAGCCACTGCATCCCATTTCACTCAGTCATTGCATCCCATTTCACTGAGCCACTTCATCATATTCACCCAGTCATTGCATCCTATTTCACTCAGTCACAGCATTGCATTTGACTCAGTCACTACATCCTATTTAACGGACACAGTGAATCCTATTCAACTGAGACAGTGCATCCATTTCCCTCAATCACCGCTTCCCATGACCTTCAGTCACTGCTTCCCATGACCGTCACTTACTGCTTCCCATGAACCTCAGTCACTGCTTCCCATGAACCTCACTCACTGCTTCCCATGAATCTCACTCACTGCTTCCCATGAACCTCAGTCACTGCTTCCCATTTCACTCGGTCACTGCATCCCATTACCCTCAGTCACTGCATCCCATTACCCTCAGTCACTACATCCCATTACCCCAGTCACTGCATCACATGACCCTCAGTCACTGCATCCCATTTAACTGAGACAGTGAATCTCATTGAACTGAGACGGTGCATCCCATTACCCTCACTCACAGCATTCCATTTCCCACAGTCACTGCATCTCCTTTCCCTCAGTCACTGCATCCCATATCACTCAGTCACTGCATCCGATTTCCCTCAGTCACAGCATCCCATTTCACTCAGCCACTGCATCCCATTTCACTCAGTCACTGCATCCCACTTCACTCAGTCACTGCCCCCTAGTTCAGTCAGTCACTCCCTCTCATTTCCCTCAGTCACTGCATCCCATTTTAGTGACTCCCTCCCAATTCAGTCAGTCAATGCATCCCCTTTCACTCAGCAACTGCATCCCTTTTCACTCAGTCACTGCATCCCATTTCACTCAGTCACTGCATCCCATTTCACTCAGACACAGCAGACCATTTCCCTCAGTCACTGCATCTCATTTCAATCAGTCACTGCATCCCATTTCACTCAGTCACTGCATCCCATTTCAGTCACTCCCTCCATTTCCCTCAGTCACTGCGACTCATTTCCCTCAGTCACTGCGTCCCGTTTCCCTCAGTCACTGCGTCACATTTCTCTCAGTCACTGCCTCCCATTTCACTCAGTCACTGCATCCCATTTCACTCAGTCACTGCCTCCCATTTCCCTCAGTCACTGCATCCCATTTCAATCAGTCACTGCATCCCATTTCACTCAGTCACTGAATCCCATTTCACTCAGCCACTGCATCCCATTTCACTCAGTCACTGCATCCCATTTCCCTCAGTCACTGCATCCCATTTCACTCAGCCACTGCATCCCATTTCACTCAGTCACTGCACCCCATTTCACTCAGTCACTGCATCCCATTTCACTCAGACACAGCAGACCATTTCCCTCAGTCACTGCATCCCATTTCAATCAGTCACTGCATCCCATTTCACTCAGTCACTGCATCCCATTTCACTCAGTCACTGCATCCCATTTCACTCAGTCACTCCCTCCCATTTCAGTCACTCCCTCCATTTCCCTCAGTCACTGCGTCCCATTTCCCTCAGTCACTGCGTCACATTTCTCTCAGTCACTGCCTCCCATTTCACTCAGTCACTGCATCCCATTTCACTCAGTCACTGCATCCCATTTCACTCAGTCACTGCATCAAATTTCACTCAGTGACTGCCTCCCATTTTCCTCAGTCACTGCAACCCATTTCACACAGTCATGGCAACCCATTTCCCACAGTCACGGCGTCTCCTTTCCCTCAGGCACAGCATCCCATTTCACTCAGTCAGCGCATCCCATTTCCCTCAGTCACTGCATCCCTTTCAACTGAGACAGTGAATCTCATTGAACTGAGACGGTGCATCCCATTACCCTCAGTCACAGCATTCCATTTCCCACACTGCATCTCCTTTCCCTCAGTCACTGCATCTCATTTCCCTCAGTCACTGCATCTCATTTCCCTCAGTCACTGCATCTCATTTCCCTCAGTCACTGCATCTCATTTCACGCAGTCACTGTATCCCATTTAACTGAGACAGTGAATCTCATTGAACTGAGACGGTGCATCCCATTACCCTCAGTCACAGCGTTCCATTACCCACAGTCACTGCATCTCCTTTCCCTCAGTCTCTGCATCTACTTTCCCTCAGTCACTGCATCTCATTTCCCTTAGTCACTGCATCTCATTTCCCTCAGTCACTGCATCTCATTTCCCTCAGTCACTGCATCCCATTTCACTCAGCCACTGCATCCCATTTCACTCAGCCACTGCATCCCATTTCACTCAGCCACTGCATCCCATTTCACTCAGTCATTGCATCCCATTTCACTGAGCCACTTCATCATATTCACCCAGTCATTGCATCCTATTTCACTCAGTCACAGCATTGCATTTGACTCAGTCACTACATCCTATTTAACGGACACAGTGAATCCTATTCAACTGAGACAGTGCATCCATTTCCCTCAATCACCGCTTCCCATGACCTTCAGTCACTGCTTCCCATGACCGTCACTTACTGCTTCCCATGAACCTCAGTCACTGCTTCCCATGAACCTCACTCACTGCTTCCCATGAATCTCACTCACTGCTTCCCATGAACCTCAGTCACTGCTTCCCATTTCACTCGGTCACTGCATCCCATTACCCTCAGTCACTGCATCCCATTACCCTCAGTCACTACATCCCATTACCCCAGTCACTGCATCACATGACCCTCAGTCACTGCATCCCATTTAACTGAGACAGTGAATCTCATTGAACTGAGACGGTGCATCCCATTACCCTCACTCACAGCATTCCATTTCCCACAGTCACTGCATCTCCTTTCCCTCAGTCACTGCATCCGATTTCCCTCAGTCACTGCATCCAATTTCACTCAGCCACTGCATCCCATTTCACTCAGTCACTGCATCCCACTTCACTCAGTCACTGCCCCCTAGTTCAGTCAGTCACTCCCTCTCATTTCCCTCAGTCACTGCATCCCATTTCAGTCACTCCCTCCCAATTCAGTCAGTCAATGCATCCCCTTTCACTCAGCAACTGCATCCCTTTTCACTCAGTCACTGCATCCCATTTCACTCAGTCACTGCATCCCATTTCACTCAGACACAGCAGACCATTTCCCTCAGTCACTGCATCTCATTTCAATCAGTCACTGCATCCCATTTCACTCAGTCACTGCATCCCATTTCACTCAGTCACTCCCTCCCATTTCAGTCACTCCCTCCATTTCCCTCAGTCACTGCGTCTCATTTCCCTCAGTCACTGCGTCCCGTTTCCCTCAGTCACTGCGTCACATGTCACTCAGTCTCTGCACCCAATTACACTCAGTCACTGCATCCCTATTCCCACAGTCACAGCATCTCCTTTGCTCAGTCACTGCATCCCATTTCACTCTGTCACTGCGTCCCATTTCCATCAGTCAGTGCAAATCAATTCCCAAAGTCACTGTAACCCATTTCCCACAGTCACTGCATCTCCTTTCCTTCAGTTACTGCAGCCCACTTCACTCAGTCGCTGCATCACATTACCCTCAGTCACTGCATCCCATTTCACTCAATCACTGCCTCCCATTTTCCTCAGTCACTGCAACCCATTTCCCACAGTCACTGTGTCTCCTTTCCCTCAGTCACAGCATCCCATTTCACACAGTCAGCGCATCCCATTTCCCTCAGTCACTGCATCCCATTTAACTGAGATAGTGAATCTCATTGAACTGAGACGGTGCATCCCATCACCCTCAGTCACAGCATTCCATTTCCCACAGTCACTGCATCTCCTTTCCCTCAGTCACTGCATCTCATTTCACTCTGTCACTGCGTCCATTTCCCTCGGTCAGTGCTACCCAATTCCCTCAGTCACTGCATCCCATTTCACTCAGCCACTGCATTCCATTTCACTCAGCCACTGCATCCCATTTCACTCAGCCACTGCATCCCATATCACTCAGTCACTGCATCCCATTTCCCTCAGTCACTGCATCCCATTTCACTCAGCCACTGCATCCCATTTCACTCAGTCACAGCAGACCATTTCCCTCAGTCACTGCATCCCATTTCACTCAGTCACTGCATCCCATTTCACTCAGTCACTGCATCCCATTTCCCTCAGTCACTGCGTCCCATTTCCCTCAGTCACGGCGTCCCATTTCCCTCAGTCACTGCGTCCCAATTCCCTCAGTCACTGCGTCACATTTCTCTCAGTCACTACATCCAATTTCACGCAGTCACTGCATCCCATTTCACGCAGTCACTGCATCACATGTCACTCAGTCTCTGCACCCCATTACACTCAGTCGCTGCATCCCATTTCCCACAGTCACAGCATCTCCTTTGCTCAGTCACTGCATCCCATTTCACTCTGTCACTGCGTCCCATTTCCCTCAGTCAGTGCAACCCAATTCCCAAAGTGACTGCAACCCAATTCCCACATTCACTGCATCTCCTTTCCTTCAGTTACTGCGTCCCATTTCACTCAGTCACAACATCCCATTTCCCTCAGTCAATGCATCCCATTTCACTGAATCACTGCATCCCATTTCACTCAGTCACTGCATCCCATTTCACTCAGTCACTGCATCAAATTTCACTCAGTGACTGCCTCCCATTTCACTCAATCACTGCCTCCCATTTTCCTCAGTCACTGCAACCCATTTCACACAGTCACGGCAACCCATTTCCCACAGTCACGGCGTCTCCTTTCCCTCAGGCACAGCATCCCATTTCACTCAGTCAGCGCATCCCATTTCCCTCAGTCACTGCATCCCATTCAACTGAGACAGTGAATCTCATTGAACTGAGACGGTGCATCCCATTACCCTCAGTCACAGCATTCCATTTCCCACAGTCACTGCATCTCCTTTCCCTCAGTCACTGCATCTCATTTCCCTCAGTCACTGCATCTCATTTCCCTCAGTCACTGCATCTCATTTCACGCAGTCACTGTATCCCATTTAACTGAGACAGTGAATCTCATTGAACTGAGACGGTGCATCCCATTACCCTCAGTCACAGCGTTCCATTACCCACAGTCACTGCATCTCCTTTCCCTCAGTCTCTGCATCTACTTTCCCTCAGTCACTGCATCTCATTTCCCTCAGTCACTGCATCTCATTTCCCTCAGTCACTGCATCCCATTTCACTCAGCCACTGCATCCCATTTCACTCAGCCACTGCATCCCATTTCACTCAGTCAGTGCATCCCATTTCACTGAGCCACTTCATCATATTCACCCAGTCATTGCATCCTATTTCACTCAGTCACAGCATTGCATTTGACTCAGTCACTACATCCTATTTAACGGACACAGTGAATCCTATTCAACTGAGACAGTGCATCCATTTCCCTCAATCACCGCTTCCCATGACCTTCAGTCACTGCTTCCCATGACCGTCACTTACTGCTTCCCATGAACCTCAGTCACTGCTTCCCATGAACCTCACTCACTGCTTCCCATGAATCTCACTCACTGCTTCCCATGAACCTCAGTCACTGCTTCCCATTTCACTCGGTCACTGCATCCCATTACCCTCAGTCACTGCATCCCATTACCCTCAGTCACTACATCCCATTACCCCAGTCACTGCATCACATGACCCTCAGTCACTGCATCCCATTTAACTGAGACAGTGAATCTCATTGAACTGAGACGGTGCATCCCATTACCCTCACTCACAGCATTCCATTTCCCACAGTCACTGCATCTCCTTTCCCTCAGTCACTGCATCCCATATCACTCAGTCACTGCATCCGATTTCCCTCAGTCACAGCATCCCATTTCACTCAGCCACTGCATCCCATTTCACTCAGTCACTGCATCCCACTTCACTCAGTCACTGCCCCCTAGTTCAGTCAGTCACTCCCTCTCATTTCCCTCAGTCACTGCATCCCATTTCAGTCACTCCCTCCCAATTCAGTCAGTCAATGCATCCCCTTTCACTCAGCAACTGCATCCCTTTTCACTCAGTCACTGCATCCCATTTCACTCAGTCACTGCATCCCATTTCACTCAGACACAGCAGACCATTTCCCTCAGTCACTGCATCTCATTTGAATCAGTCACTGCATCCCATTTCACTCAGTCACTGAATCCCATTTCACTCAGCCACTGCATCCCATTTCACTCAGTCACTGCATCCCATTTCCCTCAGTCACTGCATCCCATTTCACTCAGCCACTGCATCCCATTTCACTCAGTCACTGCACCCCATTTCACTCAGTCACTGCATCCCATTTCACTCAGACACAGCAGACCATTTCCCTCAGTCACTGCATCCCATTTCAATCAGTCACTGCATCCCATTTCACTCAGTCACTGCATCCCATTTCACTCAGTCACTGCATCCCATTTCACTCAGTCACTCCCTCCCATTTCAGTCACTCCCTCCATTTCCCTCAGTCACTGCGTCCCATTTCCCTCAGTCACTGCGTCACATTTCTCTCAGTCACTGCCTCCCATTTCACTCAGTCACTGCATCCCATTTCACTCAGTCACTGCATCCCATTTCACTCAGTCACTGCATCAAATTTCACTCAGTGACTGCCTCCCATTTTCCTCAGTCACTGCAACCCATTTCACACAGTCATGGCAACCCATTTCCCACAGTCACGGCGTCTCCTTTCCCTCAGGCACAGCATCCCATTTCACTCAGTCAGCGCATCCCATTTCCCTCAGTCACTGCATCCCTTTCAACTGAGACAGTGAATCTCATTGAACTGAGACGGTGCATCCCATTACCCTCAGTCACAGCATTCCATTTCCCACACTGCATCTCCTTTCCCTCAGTCACTGCATCTCATTTCCCTCAGTCACTGCATCTCATTTCCCTCAGTCACTGCATCTCATTTCCCTCAGTCACTGCATCTCATTTCACGCAGTCACTGTATCGCATTTAACTGAGACAGTGAATCTCATTGAACTGAGACGGTGCATCCCATTACCCTCAGTCACAGCGTTCCATTACCCACAGTCACTGCATCTCCTTTCCCTCAGTCTCTGCATCTACTTTCCCTCAGTCACTGCATCTCATTTCCCTTAGTCACTGCATCTCATTTCCCTCAGTCACTGCATCTCATTTCCCTCAGTCACTGCATCCCATTTCACTCAGCCACTGCATCCCATTTCACTCAGCCACTGCATCCCATTTCACTCAGTCATTGCATCCCATTTCACTGAGCCACTTCATCATATTCACCCAGTCATTGCATCCTATTTCACTCAGTCACAGCATTGCATTTGACTCAGTCACTACATCCTATTTAACGGACACAGTGAATCCTATTCAACTGAGACAGTGCATCCATTTCCCTCAATCACCGCTTCCCATGACCTTCAGTCACTGCTTCCCATGACCGTCACTTACTGCTTCCCATGAACCTCAGTCACTGCTTCCCATGAACCTCACTCACTGCTTCCCATGAATCTCACTCACTGCTTCCCATGAACCTCAGTCACTGCTTCCCATTTCACTCGGTCACTGCATCCCATTACCCTCAGTCACTGCATCCCATTACCCTCAGTCACTACATCCCATTACCCCAGTCACTGCATCACATGACCCTCAGTCACTGCATCCCATTTAACTGAGACAGTGAATCTCATTGAACTGAGACGGTGCATCCCATTACCCTCACTCACAGCATTCCATTTCCCACAGTCACTGCATCTCCTTTCCCTCAGTCACTGCATCCGATTTCCCTCAGTCACTGCATCCAATTTCACTCAGCCACTGCATCCCATTTCACTCAGTCACTGCATCCCACTTCACTCAGTCACTGCCCCCTAGTTCAGTCAGTCACTCCCTCTCATTTCCCTCAGTCACTGCATCCCATTTCAGTCACTCCCTCCCAATTCAGTCAGTCAATGCATCCCCTTTCACTCAGCAACTGCATCCCTTTTCACTCAGTCACTGCATCCCATTTCACTCAGTCACTGCATCCCATTTCACTCAGACACAGCAGACCATTTCCCTCAGTCACTGCATCTCATTTCAATCAGTCACTGCATCCCATTTCACTCAGTCACTGCATCCCATTTCACTCAGTCACTCCCTCCCATTTCAGTCACTCCCTCCATTTCCCTCAGTCACTGCGTCTCATTTCCCTCAGTCACTGCGTCCCGTTTCCCTCAGTCACTGCGTCACATGTCACTCAGTCTCTGCACCCAATTACACTCAGTCACTGCATCCCTATTCCCACAGTCACAGCATCTCCTTTGCTCAGTCACTGCATC
Source organism: Stegostoma tigrinum (assembly GCF_030684315.1). Lineage (NCBI taxonomy): Eukaryota > Metazoa > Chordata > Chondrichthyes > Orectolobiformes > Stegostomatidae > Stegostoma > Stegostoma tigrinum. The sequence goes on along the minus strand of NW_026728044.1, from coordinate 651,538 downwards.
CCATTTCACTCTGTCACTGCGTCCCATTTCCATCAGTCAGTGCAAATCAATTCCCAAAGTCACTGTAACCCATTTCCCACAGTCACTGCATCTCCTTTCCTTCAGTTACTGCAGCCCACTTCACTCAGTCGCTGCATCACATTACCCTCAGTCACTGCATCCCATTTCACTCAATCACTGCCTCCCATTTTCCTCAGTCACTGCAACCCATTTCCCACAGTCACTGTGTCTCCTTTCCCTCAGTCACAGCATCCCATTTCACACAGTCAGCGCATCCCATTTCCCTCAGTCACTGCATCCCATTTAACTGAGATAGTGAATCTCATTGAACTGAGACGGTGCATCCCATCACCCTCAGTCACAGCATTCCATTTCCCACAGTCACTGCATCTCCTTTCCCTCAGTCACTGCATCTCATTTCACTCTGTCACTGCGTCCATTTCCCTCGGTCAGTGCTACCCAATTCCCTCAGTCACTGCATCCCATTTCACTCAGCCACTGCATTCCATTTCACTCAGCCACTGCATCCCATTTCACTCAGCCACTGCATCCCATATCACTCAGTCACTGCATCCCATTTCCCTCAGTCACTGCATCCCATTTCACTCAGCCACTGCATCCCATTTCACTCAGTCACAGCAGACCATTTCCCTCAGTCACTGCATCCCATTTCACTCAGTCACTGCATCCCATTTCACTCAGTCACTGCATCCCATTTCCCTCAGTCACTGCGTCCCATTTCCCTCAGTCACGGCGTCCCATTTCCCTCAGTCACTGCGTCCCATTTCCCTCAGTCACTGCGTCACATTTCTCTCAGTCACTACATCCAATTTCACGCAGTCACTGCATCCCATTTCACGCAGTCACTGCATCACATGTCACTCAGTCTCTGCACCCCATTACACTCAGTCGCTGCATCCCATTTCCCACAGTCACAGCATCTCCTTTGCTCAGTCACTGCATCCCATTTCACTCTGTCACTGCGTCCCATTTCCCTCAGTCAGTGCAACCCAATTCCCAAAGTGACTGCAACCCAATTCCCACATTCACTGCATCTCCTTTCCTTCAGTTACTGCGTCCCATTTCACTCAGTCACAACATCCCATTTCCCTCAGTCAATGCATCCCATTTCACTGAATCACTGCATCCCATTTCACTCAGTCACTGCATCCCATTTCACTCAGTCACTGCATCAAATTTCACTCAGTGACTGCCTCCCATTTCACTCAATCACTGCCTCCCATTTTCCTCAGTCACTGCAACCCATTTCACACAGTCACGGCAACCCATTTCCCACAGTCACGGCGTCTCCTTTCCCTCAGGCACAGCATCCCATTTCACTCAGTCAGCGCATCCCATTTCCCTCAGTCACTGCATCCCATTCAACTGAGACAGTGAATCTCATTGAACTGAGACGGTGCATCCCATTACCCTCAGTCACAGCATTCCATTTCCCACAGTCACTGCATCTCCTTTCCCTCAGTCACTGCATCTCATTTCCCTCAGTCACTGCATCTCATTTCCCTCAGTCACTGCATCTCATTTCCCTCAGTCACTGCATCTCATTTCACGCAGTCACTGTATCCCATTTAACTGAGACAGTGAATCTCATTGAACTGAGACGGTGCATCCCATTACCCTCAGTCACAGCGTTCCATTACCCACAGTCACTGCATCTCCTTTCCCTCAGTCTCTGCATCTACTTTCCCTCAGTCACTGCATCTCATTTCCCTCAGTCACTGCATCTCATTTCCCTCAGTCACTGCATCCCATTTCACTCAGCCACTGCATCCCATTTCACTCAGCCACTGCATCCCATTTCACTCAGTCAGTGCATCCCATTTCACTGAGCCACTTCATCATATTCACCCAGTCATTGCATCCTATTTCACTCAGTCACAGCATTGCATTTGACTCAGTCACTACATGCTATTTAACGGACACAGTGAATCCTATTCAACTGAGACAGTGCATCCATTTCCCTCAATCACCGCTTCCCATGACCTTCAGTCACTGCTTCCCATGACCGTCACTTACTGCTTCCCATGAACCTCAGTCACTGCTTCCCATGAACCTCACTCACTGCTTCCCATGAATCTCACTCACTGCTTCCCATGAACCTCAGTCACTGCTTCCCATTTCACTCGGTCACTGCATCCCATTACCCTCAGTCACTGCATCCCATTACCCTCAGTCACTACATCCCATTACCCCAGTCACTGCATCACATGACCCTCAGTCACTGCATCCCATTTAACTGAGACAGTGAATCTCATTGAACTGAGACGGTGCATCCCATTACCCTCACTCACAGCATTCCATTTCCCACAGTCACTGCATCTCCTTTCCCTCAGTCACTGCATCCCATATCACTCAGTCACTGCATCCGATTTCCCTCAGTCACAGCATCCCATTTCACTCAGCCACTGCATCCCATTTCACTCAGTCACTGCATCCCACTTCACTCAGTCACTGCCCCCTAGTTCAGTCAGTCACTCCCTCTCATTTCCCTCAGTCACTGCATCCCATTTCAGTCACTCCCTCCCAATTCAGTCAGTCAATGCATCCCCTTTCACTCAGCAACTGCATCCCTTTTCACTCAGTCACTGCATCCCATTTCACTCAGTCACTGCATCCCATTTCACTCAGACACAGCAGACCATTTCCCTCAGTCACTGCATCTCATTTCAATCAGTCACTGCATCCCATTTCACTCAGTCACTGCATCCCATTTCAGTCACTCCCTCCATTTCCCTCAGTCACTGCGACTCATTTCCCTCAGTCACTGCGTCCCGTTTCCCTCAGTCACTGCGTCACATTTCTCTCAGTCACTGCCTCCCATTTCACTCAGTCACTGCATCCCATTTCACTCAGTCACTGCCTCCCATTTCCCTCAGTCACTGCATCCCATTTCAATCAGTCACTGCATCCCATTTCACTCAGTCACTGAATCCCATTTCACTCAGCCACTGCATCCCATTTCACTCAGTCACTGCATCCCATTTCCCTCAGTCACTGCATCCCATTTCACTCAGCCACTGCATCCCATTTCACTCAGTCACTGCACCCCATTTCACTCAGTCACTGCATCCCATTTCACTCAGACACAGCAGACCATTTCCCTCAGTCACTGCATCCCATTTCAATCAGTCACTGCATCCCATTTCACTCAGTCACTGCATCCCATTTCACTCAGTCACTGCATCCCATTTCACTCAGTCACTCCCTCCCATTTCAGTCACTCCCTCCATTTCCCTCAGTCACTGCGTCCCATTTCCCTCAGTCACTGCGTCACATTTCTCTCAGTCACTGCCTCCCATTTCACTCAGTCACTGCATCCCATTTCACTCAGACACTGCATCCCATTTCACTCAGTCACTGCATCAAATTTCACTCAGTGACTGCCTCCCATTTTCCTCAGTCACTGCAACCCATTTCACACAGTCACGGCAACCCATTTCCCACAGTCACGGCGTCTCCTTTCCCTCAGGCACAGCATCCCATTTCACTCAGTCAGCGCATCCCATTTCCCTCAGTCACTGCATCCCTTTCAACTGAGACAGTGAATCTCATTGAACTGAGACGGTGCATCCCATTACCCTCAGTCACAGCATTCCATTTCCCACACTGCATCTCCTTTCCCTCAGTCACTGCATCTCATTTCCCTCAGTCACTGCATCTCATTTCCCTCAGTCACTGCATCTCATTTCCCTCAGTCACTGCATCTCATTTCACGCAGTCACTGTATCCCATTTAACTGAGACAGTGAATCTCATTGAACTGAGACGGTGCATCCCATTACCCTCAGTCACAGCGTTCCATTACCCACAGTCACTGCATCTCCTTTCCCTCAGTCTCTGCATCTACTTTCCCTCAGTCACTGCATCTCATTTCCCTTAGTCACTGCATCTCATTTCCCTCAGTCACTGCATCTCATTTCCCTCAGTCACTGCATCCCATTTCACTCAGCCACTGCATCCCATTTCACTCAGCCACTGCATCGCATTTCACTCAGCCACTGCATCCCATTTCACTCAGTCATTGCATCCCATTTCACTGAGCCACTTCATCATATTCACCCAGTCATTGCATCCTATTTCACTCAGTCACAGCATTGCATTTGACTCAGTCACTACATCCTATTTAACGGACACAGTGAATCCTATTCAACTGAGACAGTGCATCCATTTCCCTCAATCACCGCTTCCCATGACCTTCAGTCACTGCTTCCCATGACCGTCACTTACTGCTTCCCATGAACCTCAGTCACTGCTTCCCATGAACCTCACTCACTGCTTCCCATGAATCTCACTCACTGCTTCCCATGAACCTCAGTCACTGCTTCCCATTTCACTCGGTCACTGCATCCCATTACCCTCAGTCACTGCATCCCATTACCCTCAGTCACTACATCCCATTACCCCAGTCACTGCATCACATGACCCTCAGTCACTGCATCCCATTTAACTGAGACAGTGAATCTCATTGAACTGAGACGGTGCATCCCATTACCCTCACTCACAGCATTCCATTTCCCACAGTCACTGCATCTCCTTTCCCTCAGTCACTGCATCCGATTTCCCTCAGTCACTGCATCCCATTTCACTCAGCCACTGCATCCCATTTCACTCAGTCACTGCATCCCACTTCACTCAGTCACTGCCCCCTAGTTCAGTCAGTCACTCCCTCTCATTTCCCTCAGTCACTGCATCCCATTTCAGTCACTCCCTCCCAATTCAGTCAGTCAATGCATCCCCTTTCACTCAGCAACTGCATCCCTTTTCACTCAGTCACTGCATCCCATTTCACTCAGTCACTGCATCCCATTTCACTCAGACACAGCAGACCATTTCCCTCAGTCACTGCATCTCATTTCAATCAGTCACTGCATCCCATTTCACTCAGTCACTGCATCCCATTTCACTCAGTCACTCCCTCCCATTTCAGTCACTCCCTCCATTTCCCTCAGTCACTGCGTCTCATTTCCCTCAGTCACTGCGTCCCGTTTCCCTCAGTCACTGCGTCACATTTCTCTCAGTCACTGCCTCCCATTTCACTCAGTCACTGCATCCCATTTCACTCAGTCACTGCCTCCCATTTCCCTCAGTCACTGCATCCCATTTCAATCAGTCACTGCATCCCATTTCCCTCAGTCACTGCATCCCATTTCACTCAGCCACTGCATCCCATTTCACTCAGTCACTGCATCCCATTTCCCTCAGTCACTGCATCCCATTTCACTCAGTCACTGCATCCCATTTCACTCAGACACAGCAGACCATTTCCCTCAGTCACTGCATCCCATTTCACTCAGTCACTGCATCCCATTTCACTCAGTCACTGCATCCCATTTCACTCAGTCACTCCCTCCCATTTCAGTCACTCCCTCCATTTCCCTCAGTCACTGCGTCCCATTTCCCTCAGTCACTGCGTCACATTTCTCTCAGTCACTGCCTCCATTTCACTCAGTCACTGCATCCCATTTCACTCAGTCACTGCCTCCCATTTCCCTCAGTCACTGCATCCCATTTCACTCAGCCACTGCATCCCTTTACACTCAGCAACTGCATCCCTTTTCACTCAGTCACCACATCCCATTTCACTCAGTCACCGCATCCCATGACCATCAGTCACCGTTTCCCATGACCCTCAGTCACTGCATCCCATTTCACTCAGTCACTACATCACATTTCACTCAGTCACTGCATCCCATTTCATTCAGTCACTGCCTCCCATTTCACTCAGTCACTGCATCCCATTTCAATCAGTCACTGCATCCCATTTCACTCAGTCACTGCATCCCATTTCATTCAGTCACTGCCTCCCATTTCACTCAGTCACTGCATCCCATTTCACTCAGTCACTGCATCCCATTTCACTCAATCACTGCCTCCCATTTTCCTCAGTCACTGCAACTCATTTCAGTCAGTCACTGCAACCCATTTCCCACAGTCACTGCGTCTCCTTTCCCTCAGTCACAGCATCCCATTTCACTCAGTCAGCGCATCCCATTTCCCTCAGTCACTGCATCCCATTTAACTGAGACAGTGAATCTCATTGAACTGAGACGGTGCATCCCATTACCCTCAGTCACAGCATTTCATTTCCCACAGTCAGTGCATCTCCTTTCCCTCAGTCACTGCATCTCATTTCCCTCAGTCAATGCATCTCATTTCCCTCAGTCACTGCATCCCATTTCACTCAGCCACTGCATCCCATTTCACTCAGCCACTGCATCCCATTTCACTCAGCCACTGCATCCCATTTCACTCAGTCACTGCATCCCATTTCACTCAGACACAGCAGACCATTTCCCTCAGTCACTGCATCCCATTTCAATCAGTCACTGCATCCCATTTCACTCAGTCACTGCATCCCATTTCACTCAGTCACTCCCTCCCATTTCAGTCACTCCCTCCATTTTCCTCATTCACTGCGTCTCATTTCCCTCAGTCACTGCGTCCCATTTCCCTCAGTCACTGCGTCCCATTTCCCTCAGTCACTGCATCCCATTTCACTCAGTCACTGCCTCCCATTTCCCTCAGTCACTGCATCCCATTTCACTCAGTCACTGCATCCCATTTCACTCAGTCACTGCCTCCCATTTCAGTCAGTCACTCCCTCACATTTCAGTCACTCCCCCCCATTTCAGTCACTCCCCGGATTTCTCTCAGTCACTGCGTCCCATTTCCCTCAGTCACTGTGTCCCATTTCCCTCAGTCACTGCGTCCCATTTCTCAGAGTCACTGCATCCCATTTCACGCAGTCACTGCATCACATGTCACTCAGTCAGTGCAACCCAATTCCCAAAGTCACTGCAACCCATTTCCCACAGTCACAGCATCTCCTTTGCTCAGTCACTGCATCTCATTTCACTCTGTCACTGCGTCCCATTTCCCTCAGTCAGTGCAACCCAATTCCCAAAGTCACTGCAACCCATTTCCCACAGTCACTGCATTTCCTTTCCTTCAGTTCCTGCAGCCCACTTCACTCAGTCGCTGCATCACATTACCCTCAGTCACTGCATCCCATTACACTCAGTCATTGCATCCCATTACACTCAGGAGACTGCATCCCATTACACTCAGGAGACTGCATCCCATTACACTCAGGAGACTGCATCCCATTACACTCACGAGACTGCATCACATTACACTCAGGAGACTGCATCACATTACACTCAGTCACTAAATCCCATTACACTCAGTCACTGCATCCCATTTCACTCGGTCATGGCATCCCATTTCAATCAGTCACTGCCTCTCATTTCACTCAGTCACTGCCTCCCTTTTCACTCAGTCAGTGCCTCCCATTTCAGTCAGTCACTCCCTCCCATTTCAGTCACTCCCCCCATTTCCCACAGTCACTGCGTCCCATTTCACTCAGTCACTGCGTTCCATTTCCCTCAGGCACTGCGTCCCATTTCTCTCAGTCACTACATCCAAAATCACGCAGTCACTGCATCCCATTTCCCTCAGTCACTGCATCACATGTCACTCAGTCTCTGCACCCAATTACACTCAGTCACTGCATCCCTATTCCCACAGTCACAGCATCTCCTTTGCTCAGTCACTGCATCCCATTTCACTCTGTCACTGCGTCCCATTTCCCTCAGTCAGAGCAAATCAATTCCCAAAGTCACTGTAACCCATTTCCCACAGTCACTGCATCTCCTTTCCTTCAGTTACTGCAGCCCACTTCACTCAGTCGCTGCATCACATTACCCTCAGTCACTGCATCCCATTTCACTCAATCACTGCCTCCCATTTTCCTCAGTCACTGCAACTCATTTCAGTCAGTCACTGCGTCCCGTTTCCCTCAGTCACTGCGTCACATTTCTCTCAGTCACTGCCTCCCATTTCACTCAGTCACTGCATCCCATTTCACTCAGTCACTGCCTCCCATTTCCCTCAGTCACTGCATCCCATTTCAATCAGTCACTGCATCCCATTTCACTCAGTCACTGAATCCCATTTCACTTAGTCACTGAATCCCATTTCACTCAGCCACTGCATCCCATTTCACTCAGTCACTGCATCCCATTTCCCTCAGTCACTGCATCCCATTTCACTCCGCCACTGCATCCCATTTCACTCAGACACAGCAGACCATTTCCCTCAGTCACTGCATCCCATTTCAATCAGTCACTGCATCCCATTTCACTCAGTCACTGCATCCCATTTCACTCAGTCACTCCCTCCCATTTCAGTCACTCCCTCCATTTCCCTCAGTCACTGCGTCCCATTTCCCTCAGTCACTGCGTCACATTTCTGTCAGTCACTGCCTCTCATTTCACTCAGTCACTGCATCCCATTTCACTCAGTCACTGCCTCCCATTTCCCTCAGTCACTGCATCCCATTTCACTCAGCCACTGCATCCCTTTACACTCAGCAACTGCATCCCTTTTCACTCAGTCACCACATCCCATTTCACTCAGTCACCGCATCCCATGACCATCAGTCACCGTTTCCCATGACCCTCAGTCACTGCATCCCATTTCACTCAGTCACTACATCACATTTCACTCAGTCACTGCATCCCATTTCATTCAGTCACTGCCTCCCATTTCACTCAGTCACTGCATCCCATTTCAATCAGTCACTGCATCCCATTTCACTCAGTCACTGCATCCCATTTCATTCAGTCACTGCCTCCCATTTCACTCAGTCACTGCATCCCATTTCACTCAATCACTTCCTCCCATTTTCCTCAGTCACTGCAACTCATTTCAGTCAGTCACTGCAACCCATTTCCCACAGTCACTGCGTCTCCTTTCCCTCAGTCACAGCATCCCATTTCACTCAGTCAGGGCATCCCATTTCCCTCAGTCACGGCATCCCATTTAACTGAGACAGTGAATCTCATTGAACTGAGACGGTGCATCCCATTACCCTCAGTCACAGCATTTCATTTCCCACAGTCACAGCATCTCCTTTCCCTCAGTCACTGCATCTCATTTCCCTCAGTCAATGCATCTCATTTCCCTCAGTCACTGCATCCCATTTCACTCAGCCACTGCATCCCATTTCACTCAGTCACTGCATCCCATTTCACTCAGACACAGCAGACCATTTCCCTCAGTCACTGCATCCCATTTCACTCAGTCACTGCATCCCATTTCACTCAGTCACTGCATTCCATTTCACTCAGTCACTCCCTCCCATTTCAGTCAGTCACTCCCTCCCATTTCAGTCACTCCCTCCATTTCCCTCAGTCACTGCGTCCCATTTCCCTCAGTCACTGCATCACATTTCTCTCAGTCACTGCCTCCCATTTCACTCAGTCACTGCATCCCATTTCACTCAGTCACTGCCTCCCATTTCCCTCAGTCACTGCATCCCATTTCACTCAGCCACTGCATCCCTTTACACTCAGCAACTGCATCCCTTTTCACTCAGTCACCGCATCCCATGACCATCAGTCACCGTTTCCCATGACCCTCAGTCACTGCATCCCATTTCACTCAGTCACTACATCACATTACACTCAGTCACTGCATCCCATTTCATTCAGTCACTGCCTCCCATTTCACTCAGTCACTGCATCCCATTTCAATCAGTCACTGCATCCCATTTCACTCAGTCACTGCATCCCATTTCATTCAGTCACTGCCTCCCATTTCACTCAGTCACTGCATCCCATTTCACTCAATCACTGCCTCCCATTTTCCTCAGTCACTGCATCTCATTTCAGTCAGTCACTGCAACCCATTTCCCACAGTCACTGCGTCTCCTTTCCCTCAGTCACAGCATCCCATTTCACTCAGTCAGCGCATCCCATTTCCCTCAGTCACTGCATCCCATTTAACTGAGACAGTGAATCTCATTGAACTGAGACGGTGCATCCCATTACCCTCAGTCACAGCATTTCATTTCCCACAGTCACTGCATCTCCTTTCCCTCAGTCACTGCATCTCATTTCCCACAGTCAATGCATCTCATTTCCCTCAGTCACTGCATCCCATTTCACTCAGCCACTGCATCCCATTTCACTCAGCCACTGCATCCCATTTCACTCAGCCACTGCATCCCATTTCACTCAGTCACTGCATCCCATTTCACTCAGACACAGCAGACCATTTCCCGCAGTCACTGCATCCCATTTCAATCAGTCACTGCATCCCATTTCACTCAGTCACTGCATCCCATTTCACTCAGTCACTCCCTCCCATTTTAGTCAGTCACTCCCTCCCATTTCAGTCACTCCCTCCATTTTCCTCATTCACTGCGTCTCATTTCCCTCAGTCACTGCGTCCCATTTCCCTCAGTCACTGCGTCCCATTTCCCTCAGTCACTGCATCCCATTTCACTCAGTCACTGCCTCCCATTTCCCTCAGTCACTGCATCCCATTTCACTCAGTCACTGCATCCCATTTCACTCAGTCACTGCATCACATGTCACTCAGTCAGTGCAACCCAATTCCCAAAGTCACTGCAACCCATTTCCCACAGTCACAGCATCTCCTTTGCTCAGTCACTGCATCTCATTTCACTCTGTCACTGCGTCCCATTTCCCTCAGTCAGTGCAACCCAATTCCCAAAGTCACTGCAACCCATTTCCCACAGTCACTGCATCTCCTTTCCTTCAGTTCCTGCAGCCCACTTCACTCAGTCGCTGCATCACATTACCCTCAGTCACTGCATCCCATTACACTCAGTCATTGCATCCCATTACACTCAGGAGACTGCATCCCATTACACTCAGGAGACTGCATCCCATTACACTCAGGAGACTGCATCCCATTACACTCACGAGACTGCATCACATTACACTCAGGAGACTGCATCACATTACACTCAGTCACTAAATCCCATTACACTCAGTCACTGCATCCCATTTCACTCAGTCATGGCATCCCATTTCAATCAGTCACTGCCTCCCATTTCACTCAGTCACTGCCTCCCTTTTCACTCAGTCAGTGCCTCCCATTTCAGTCAGTCACTCCCTCCCATTTCAGTCACTCCCCCCATTTCCCACAGTCACTGCGTCCCATTTCACTCAGTCACTGCGTTCCATTTCCCTCAGGCACTGCGTCCCATTTCTCTCAGTCACGACATCCAATTTCACGCAGTCACTGCATCCCATTTCACGCAGTCACTGCATCACATGTCACTCAGCCTCTGCACCCAATTACACTCAGTCACTGCATCCCTATTCCCACACTCACAGCATCTCCTTTGCTCAGTCACTGCATCCCATTTCACTCTGTCACTGCGTCCCATTTCCCTCAGTCAGTGCAAATCAATTCCCAAAGTCACTGTAACCCATTTCCCACAGTCACTGCATCTCCTTTCCTTCAGTTACTGCAGCCCACTTCACTCAGTCGCTGCATCACATTACCCTCAGTCACTGCATCCCATTTCACTCAATCACTGCCTCCCATTTTCCTCAGTCACTGCAACTCATTTCAGTCAGTCACTGCAACCCATTTCCCACAGTCACTGCGTCTCCTTTCCCTCAGTCACAGCATCCCATAGCACACAGTCAGCGCATCCCATTTCCCTCAGTCACTGCATCTCCTTTCCTTCAGTTACTGCAGCCCACTTCACTCAGTTGCTGCATCACATTACCCTCAGTCACTGCATCCCATTACACTCAGTCACTGCATCCCATTACAATCAGGAGACTGCATCCCATTACAGTCAGGAGACTGCATCCCATTACAGTCAGGAGACTGCATCCCATTACACTCAGTCACTGCATCCCATTACACGCAGTCACTGCATCCCATTTCACTCAGTCGTGGCATCCCAATTCACACAGTCACTGCGTCCCAGTTCACTCAGCCAGTGCATCCCATTTCATTCAGTCACTGCAACCCATTTCCCACAGTCACTGCAACCCATTTCCCACAGTCACTGCATCTCCTTTCCCTCCGTCACATCATCCCATTTCACTCAGTCAGAGCATCACATTCCCCTGAGTCACTGAATCCCATTTAACTGAGACAGTGAATCTCATTGAACTGAGGCGGTGCATCCCATTACCCTCAGTCACAGCATTCCATTTCCCACAGTCACTGCATCTCCTTTCCCTCTGTCACTGCATCTCATTTCCCTCAGTCACTGCATCTCATTTCCCTCAGTCACTGCATCCCATATCACTCAGTCAATGCATCCCATTTCCCTCAGTCACTGCATCCCATTTCACTCAGCCACTGCATCCCATTTCACTCAGCCACTGCATCCCATTTCACTCAGCCACTGCATCCCATTTCACTCAGCCACTGCATCCCATTTCACTCAGTCACTGCATCCCATTTCACTCAGTCACTGCATCCCATTTCACTCAGTCACTGCATCCCATTTCACTGAGCCACTTCATCATATTCACTCAGTCATTGCATCCCATTTCACTCAGTCACAGCATTGCATTTGACTCAGTCACTACATCCTATTTAATGGAGACAGTGAATCCTATTCAACTGAGACAGTGCATCCATTTCCCTCAGTCACCGCTTCCCATGACCCTCAGTCACTGCTTCCCATGACCCTCAGTCACTGCTTCCCATGAACCTCAGTCACTGCTTCCCATGAACCTCACTCACTGCATCCCATGAACCTCAGTCACTGCTTCCCATTTCACTCGGTCACTGCATCTCATTACCCTCAGTCACTGCATCCCATTACCATCAGTCACTGCATCCCATTACCCTCAGTCACTGCATCCCATTACCCTCAGTCACTGCATCCCATTTAACTGAGACAGTGAATCTCATTGAACTGAGAAGGTGCATCCCATTACCCTCAGACACAGCATTCCATTTCCCACAGTCACTGCATCTCCTTTCCCTCAGTCACTGCATCCCATATCACTCAGTCACTGCATCCCATTTCCCTCAGTCACTGCATCCCATTTCACTCAGCCACTGCATCCCATTTCACTCAGCCACTGCATCCCATTTCACTCAGCCACTGCATCCCATTTCACTCAGCCACTGCATCCCATTTCACTGAGACACTTCATTATATTCACTCAGCCACTGCATCCCATTTCACTCAGCCACTGCATCCCATTTCACTCAGTCACTGCATCCCATTTCACTGAGACACTTCATTATATTCACTCAGTCATTGCATCCCATTTCACTCAGTCACAGCGTTCCATTTGACACAGTCATGACATGCTATTTAACGGAGACAGTGAATCCTATTCAACTGAGACAGTGCATCCATTTCCCTCAGTCACCGCACCCTATTCCACACAGACACCGCATCCCTTTTCACTCAGTCACCGCATCCCATTTCACTCAGTCACCGCATCCCATGACCGTCAGTCACCGTTTCCCATGACCCTCAGTCACTGCATCCCATTTCACTCAGTCACTGCATCCCATTTCATTCAGTCACTGCCTCCCATTTCACTCAGTCACTGCATCCCATTTCATTCAGTCACTGCCTCCCATTTCACTCAGTCACTGCCTCCCATTTCACTCAGTCACTGCCTCCCATTTCACTCAGTCACTGCCTCCCATTTCAGTCACTCCCCCCATTTCCCTCAGTCACTGCGTCCCATTTCCCTCAGTCACTGCGTCCCATTTCCCTCAGTCACTGCGTCACATTTCTCTCAGTCACCGCATCCCATTTCACGCAGTCAGTGCATCACATGTCACTCAGTCTCTGCACCCCATTACACTCAGTCGCTGCATCTCATTTCCCACAGTCGCAGCATCTCCTTTGCTCAGTCACTGCATCCCATTTCACTCTGTCACTGCGTCCCATTTCCCTCAGTCAGTGCAACCCAATTCCCAAAGTCACTGCAACCCACTTCCCACAGTCACTGCATCTCCTTTCCTTCAATTACTGCAGCCCACTTCACTCAGTCGCTGCATCACATTACCCTCAGTCGCTGCATCACATTACCCTCAGTCACTGCATCCCATTACACTCAGGAGACTGCATCCCATTACAGTCAGGAGACTGCATCCCATTACAGTCAGTCACTAAATCCCATTACACTCAGTCACTGCATCCCATTTCACTCAGTCATGGCATCCCATTTCACACAGTCACTGCGTCCCATTTCACTCAGTCAGAGCATCCCATTTCACTCAGTCACTGCATCCCATTTAACTGAGACAGTAAATCTCAGTGAACTGAGACGATGCATCTCATTTCCTTCAGTCACTGTATCTCATTTCCCTCAGTCACTGCATCCCTTTTCACTCAGTCACTACATCCCTTTTCACTCAGTCACAGCAGACCATTTTCCTCAGTCACTGCATCCCATTTCAATCACTGCATCCCATTTCCCTCAGTCACTGCATCCCATTTCAATCAGTCACTGAATCCCATTTCCCTCAGTCACTGCATCTCATTTCCCTCAGTCACTGCATCACATTTCCCTCAGTCACTGCATCCCATTTCACACAGTCACTGCATCCCATTTCACTCAGTCACTGCGTCCTATTTCAGTCAGTAACTCCCTCCCATTTCCCTCAGTCACTTCATCCCATTTCAGTCACTCCCTCCCAATTCAGTCAGTCAATGCATCCCATTTCACTCACCCACTGCATCACATTTCACTCAGCCAGTGCATCCCATTTCACTCAGCCACTGCAACCCTTTTCACTCAGTCAACGCATCCCATTTCACACAGTCACCGCATCCCATGACCCTCAATCACCGCTTCCCATGACCCTCAGTCACTGCATGCCATTTCACTCAGTCACTGCATCCCACTTCACTCAGTAACTACATCCCATTTCACTCAGTAACTACATCCCATTTCACTCAGTCACAGCAGACCATTTCCCTCAGTCACTGCATCCCATTTCACTCAGTAACTACGTCCCATTTCACTCAGTCACAGCAGACCATTTCCCTCAGTCACTGCGTCCCATTTCAATCAGTCACTGCATCCCATGACCCTCAATCACCGCTTCCCATGACCCTCATTCACTGCATGCCATTTCACTCAGTCACTGCATCCCATTTCACTCAGTAACTACATCCCATTTCACTCAGTAACTACATCCCATTTCATTCAGTCAGTGCAACCCATTTCCAACAGTCACTGCAACCCATTTCCCACAGTCAATGCATCTCCTTTCCCTCCGTCACAGCATCCCATTTCACTCAGTCACTGCATCCCATTTAAATGAGACAGTGAATCTCATTGAACTGAGACGGTGCATCTCATTTCCCTCAGTCACTGCATCTCCTTTCCCTCCGTCACAGCATCCCATTTCCCTCAGTCACTGCATCTCATTTCACGCAGTCACTGCATCCCATTTAACTGAGACAGTGAATCTCATTGAACTGAGACGGTGCATCCCATTGCCCTCAGTCACAGCATTCCATTTCCCATAGTCACTGCATCTACTTCCCCTCAGTCACTGAATCTCATTTCCCTCAGTCACTGCATCTCATTTCCCTCAGTCACTGCATCTACTTTCCCTCAGTCACTGCATCTACTTTCCCTCAGTCACTGCATCTCATTTCTCTCAGTCACTGCATCTCATTTCCCTCAGTCACTGCATCGCATTTCACTCAGCCACTGCATCCCATTTCACTCAGCCACTGCATCCCATTTCACTCAGCCACTGCATCCCATTTCACTCAGTCATTGCATCCCATTTCCCTGAGCCACTTCATCATATTCACTCAGTCATTGCATCCCATTTCACTCAGTCACAGCATTGCATTTGACTCAGTCACTACATCCTATTTAACGGAGACAGTGAATCCTATTCAACTGAGACAGTGCATCCATTTCCCTCAGTCACCCCTTCCCATGACCCTCACTCACTGCTTCCCATGAACCGCAGTCACCGTTTCCCATGACCCTCAGTCACTGCATCCCATTTCACTCAGTCACTGCATCCCATTTCACTCAGTCACTACATCCCTTTTCACTCAGTCACAGCAGACCATTTTCCTCAGTCACTGCATCCCATTTCAATCACTGCATCCCATTTCCCTCAGTCACTGCATCCCATTTCAATCAGTCACTGCATCCCATTTCACTCAGTCACTACATCCCTTTTCACTCAGTCACAGCAGACCATTTTCCTCAGTCACTACATCCTATTTAACGGAGACAGTGAATCCTATTCAACTGAGACAGTGCATCCATTTCCCTCAGTCACCCCTTCCCATGACCCTCACTCACTGCTTCCCATGAACCTCAGTCACCGTTTCCCATGACCCTCAGTCACTGCATCCCATTTCACTCAGTCACTGCATCCCATTTCACTCAGTCACTACATCCCTTTTCACTCAGTCACAGCAGACCATTTTCCTCAGTCACTGCATCCCAATTCAATCACTGCATCACATTTCACTCAGCCAGTGCATCCCATTTCACTCAGCCACTGCAACCCTTTTCACTCAGTCAACGCATCCCATTTCACACAGTCACCGCATCCCATGACCCTCAATCACCGCTTCCCATGACCCTCAGTCACTGCATGCCATTTCACTCAGTCACTGCATCCCATTTCACTCAGTAACTACATCCCATTTCACACAGTCACTGCATCCCATTTCACTCAGTCACTGCGTCCTATTTCAGTCAGTAACTCCCTCCCATTTCCCTCAGTCACTTCATCCCATTTCAGTCACTCCCTCCCAATTCAGTCAGTCAATGCATCCCATTTCACTCACCCACTGCATCACATTTCACTCAGCCAGTGCATCCCATTTCACTCAGCCACTGCAACCCTTTTCACTCAGTCAACGCATCCCATTTCACACAGTCACCGCATCCCATGACCCTCAATCACCGCTTCCCATGACCCTCAGTCACTGCATGCCATTTCCCTCAGTCACTGCATCCCATTTCACTCAGTAACTACGTCCCATTTCACTCAGTCACAGCAGACCATTTCCCTCAGTCACTGCGTCCCATTTCAATCAGTCACTGCATCCCATGACCCTCAGTCACCGCTTCCCATGACCCTCAGTCACTGCATGCCATTTCACTCAGTCACTGCATCCCATTTCACTCAGTAACTACATCCCATTTCACTCAGTAACTACATCCCATTTCACTCAGTCACAGCAGACCATTTCCCTCAGTCACTGCATCCCATTTCACTCAGTAACTACGTCCCATTTCACTCAGTCACAGCAGACCATTTCCCTCAGTCACTGCGTCCCATTTCAATCAGTCACTGCATCCCATGACCCTCAGTCACCGCTTCCCATGACCATCTGTCACTGCATGCCATTTCACTCAGTCACTGCATCCCATTTCACTCAGTAACTACATCCCATTTCACTCAGTAACTACATCCCATTTCATTCAGTCAGTGCAACCCATTTTCAACAGTCACTGCAACCCATTTCCCACAGTCAACGGATCTCCTTTCCCTCCGTCACAGCATCCCATTTCACTCAGTCAGAGCATCCCATTTCACTCAGTCACTGCATCCCATTTAAATGAGACAGTGAATCTCATTGAACTGAGACGGTGCATCTCAATTCCCTCAGTCACTGCATCTCCTTTCCCTCCGTCACAGCATCCCATTTCGCTCAGTCACTGCATCCCATTTCACTCAGTCACTGCATCTCATTTCACGCAGTCACTGCATCCCATTTAACTGAGACAGTGAATCTCATTGAACTGAGACGGTGCATCCCATTACCCTCAGTCACAGCGTTCCATTTCCCTCAGTCACTGCATCTCCTTTCCCTCAGTCTCTGCATCTACTTTCCCTCACTCACTGCATCTCATTTCCCTCAGTTCTGCATCTCATTTCCCTCAGTCACTGCATCTCATTCACGCAGTCACTGCATCCCATTTAACTGAGACAGTGAATCTCATTGAACTGAGATGGTGCATCCCATTACCCTCAGTCACAGCGTTCCATTTCCCTCAGTCACTGCATCTCCTTTCCCTCAGTCTCTGCATCTACTTTCCCTCAGTCACTGCATCTCATTTCCCTCAGTCACTGCATCACATTTCCCTCAGTCACTGCATCCCATTTCACTGAGTCACTGCGTCCTATTTCAGTCAGTCACTCCCTCCCATTTCCCTCAGTCACTTCATCCCATTTCAGTCACTCCCTCCCAATTCAGTCAGTCAATGCATCCCATTTCACTCACCCACTGCATCACATTTCACTCAGCCACTGCAACCCTTTTCACTCAGTCACCGCATCCCATTTCACACAATCACCGCATCCCATGACCCTCAGTCACCGCTTCCCATGACCCTCAGTCACCGCTTCCCATGACCCTCAGTCACTGCATGCCATTTCACTCAGACACTGCATCTCCTTTCCCTCCGTCACAGCATCCGATTTCACTCAGT
The DNA here is from genome assembly GCF_030684315.1 of Stegostoma tigrinum. NCBI lineage: Eukaryota > Metazoa > Chordata > Chondrichthyes > Orectolobiformes > Stegostomatidae > Stegostoma > Stegostoma tigrinum. Next base: position 633,279 of record NW_026728044.1, on the reverse strand, counting down.
CAGAGCACCCCATTTCACTCAGTCACTGCATCCCATTTAACTGAGACAGTGAATCTCATTGAACTGAGACGGTGCATCTCATGTCCCTCAGTCACTGCATCTCCTTTCCCTCCGTCGCAGCATCCCATTTCCCTCAGTCACTGCATCTCATTTGACGCAGTCACTGCATCCCATTTAACTGAGACAGTGAATCTCATTGAACTGAGACGGTGCATCCCATTACCCTCAGTCACAGCATTCCATTTCCCATAGTCACTGCATCTCATTTCCCTCAGTCACTGAATCTCATTTCCCTCAGTCACTGCATCTCATTTCCCTCAGTCACTGCATCTCATTTCCCTCAGTCACTGCATCGCATTTCACTCAGCCACTGCATCCCATTTCACTCAGCCACTGCATCCCATTTCACTCAGTCATTGCATCCCATTTCCCTGAGCCACTTCATCATATTCACTCAGTCATTGCATCCCATTTCACTCAGTCACAGCATTGCATTTGACTCAGTCACTACATCCTATTTAACGGAGACAGTGAATCCTATTCAACTGAGACAGTGCATCCATTTCCCTCAGTCACCCCTTCCCATGATCCTCACTCACTGCTTCCCATGAACCTCACTCACTGCTTCCCATGAACCTCAGTCACTGCTTCCCATTTCACTCAGTCACAGCAGACCATTTCCCTCAGTCACTGCATCCCATTACCCTCAGTCACTGTTTCCCATTAACCCAGTCACTGCATCACATTTCCCTCAGTCACTGCATCCCATTTCCATCAGTCACAGCATCCCATTTCACTCAGTCACTGCATCCCATTTTACTCAGTCACTGACTCCTACGTCACTCAGTCACTGCATCCCATTTACTCAGTCACTGCCTCCCATTTCACTCAGTCACTGCCTCCCATTTCAGTCAGTCACTCCCTCCCATTCAGTCACTCCCCCCATTTCCCTCAGTCACTGCGTCCCATTTCCCTCAGTCACTGCGGCCCATTTCCCTCAGTCACTGCGTCCCACTTCCCTCAGTCACTGCGTCCCATTTCTCTCAGTCACTACATCCAATTTCACGCACTCACTGCATACCATTTCACGCAGTCACTGCATCACAAGTCACTCAGTCTCTGCACCCCATTACACTCAGACGCTGCATCCCATTTCCCACTGTCACAGCATCTCCTTTGCTCAGTCACTGCATCCCATTTCACTCTGTCACTGCGTCCCATTTCCCTCAGTCAGTGCAACCCAATTCCCAAAGTCACTGCAACCCATTTCCCACAGTCACTGCATCTCCTTTCCTTCAGTTACTGCAGCCCACTTCACTCAGTTGCTGCATCACATTACCCTCAGTCACTGCATCCTATTTCAGTCACTCCCTCCCAATTCAGTCAGTCAATGCTTCCCATTTCACTCAGCCACTGCATCACATTTCACTCAGCCACTGCATCCCATTTCACTCAGTAACTGCATCCCTTTTCACTCAGTCACCGCATCCCATTTCACTCAGTCACCGCATCCCATGACCCTCAGTCACCGTTTCCCATGACCCTCAGTCACTGCATCCCATTTCACTCAGTCACTGCATCCCATTTCACTCAGTCACTACATCCCTTTTCACTCAGTCACAGCAGACCATTTCCATCAGCCACTGCATCCCATTTCACTCAGTCACTGCATCCCATTTCACTCAGTCACGGCATCCCATTTCACTCAGTCACGGCATCCCATTTCACTCAGTCACTGCCTCCCACTTCACTCAGTCACTGCCTCCTATTTCTGTCAGTCACTCCCTCTCATTTCCCTCAGTCACTGCATCCCATTTCAGTCAGTCAATGCATCCCATTTCACTCAGCCACTACATCACATTTCATTCAGCCACTGCATCACATTTCATTCAGCCACTGCATCCCATTTCACTCAGTCACCGCATCCAATTTCACTCAGTCACCGCATCCCATGACCCTCAGTCACCGCTTCCCATGACCCTCAGTCACTGTATCCCATTTCACTCAGTCACTGCATCCCATTTCACTCAGTCACTGCATCCCATTTCACTCAGTCACAGCAGACCTTTTCCCTCAGTCACTGCATCTCATTTCCCTCAGTCAATGCATCTCATTTCCCTCAGTCAATGCATCTCATTTCCCTCAGTCACTGCATCGCATTTCACTCAGCCACTACATCCCATTTCACTCAGCCACTGCAACCCATTTCACTCAGCCACTGCAACCCATTTCACTCAGCCACTGCATCCCATTCCACTCAGCCACTGCATCCCATTTCACTCAGTCACTGCATCCCATTTTACTCAGTCACTGCATCCCATTTCACTGAGCCACTTCATCATATTCACTCAGTCATTGCATCCCATTTCACTCAGTCACAGGATTCCATTTGACTCAGTCACTACATGCTATTTAACGGAGACAGTGAATTGTATTCAACTGAGACAGTGCATCCATTTCCCTCAGTCACCGCACCCTATTCCACACAGACACCGCATCCCATTTCACTCAGTCACCGCAAGCTATTTCCATCAGTCACCGCATCCCATGACCCTCACTCACTGCATCCCATGAACCTCAGTCACTGAATCCCATGACCCTCAGTAACTGCATCCCATTTCACTCAGTCACGGCATCACATTTCACTCAGTCACGGCATCACATTTCACTCAGTCACTGCTTCCTATTTCTGTCAGTCACTCCCTCGCATTTCCCTCAGTGACTGCATTCCATTTCAGTCACTCCCTCCCAATTCAGTCAGTCAATGCATCCCATTTCACTCAGCCACTGCATCACATTTCACTCAGCCACTGCATCCCATTTCACTCAGTCACCGCATCCAATTTCACTCAGTCATCGCTCCCATGACCCTCAGTCACAGCAGACCATTTCCCTCAGTCACTGTATCCCATTTCACTCAGTCACTGCATCCCATTTCACTCAGTCACTGCCTCCCATTTCACTCAGTCACTGCCTCCCATTTCACTCAGTCACTGCCTCCCATTTCAGTCAGTCACTGCCTCCCATTTCAGTCACTCCCCCCATTTCCCTCAGTCACTGCGTCCCATTTCCCTCAGTCACTGCGTCCCATTTCCCTCAGTCACTGCGTCACATTTCTCTCAGTCACCGCATCCCATTTCACGCAGTCAGTGCATCACATGTCACTCAGTCTCTGCACCCCATTACACTCAGTCGCTGCATCTCATTTCCCACAGTCGCAGCATCTCCTTTGCTCAGTCACTGCATCCCATTTCACTCTGTCACTGCGTCCCATTTCCCTCAGTCAGTGCAACCCAATTCCCAAAGTCACTGCAACCCACTTCCCACAGTCACTGCATCTCCTTTCCTTCAATTACTGCAGCCCACTTCACTCAGTCGCTGCATCACATTACCCTCAGTCGCTGCATCACATTACCCTCAGTCACTGCATCCCATTACACTCAGGAGACTGCATCCCAGTACAGTCAGGAGACTGCATCCCATTACAGTCAGTCACTAAATCCCATTACACTCAGTCACTGCATCCCATTTCACTCAGTCATGGCATCCCATTACACTCAGTCACTGCATCCCATTTCACTCAGTCATGGCATCCCATTTCTCTCAGTCACTGCATCCCATTTAACTGAGACAGTAAATCTCAGTGAACTGAGACGGTGCATCTCATTTCCTTCAGTCACTGTATCTCATTTCCCTCAGTCACTGCATCCCATTTCACTCAGTCACTGCATCCCTTTTCACTCAGTCACTACATCCCTTTTCACTCAGTCACAGCAGACCATTTTCCTCAGTCACTGCATCCCATTTCAATCACTGCATCTCATTTCCCTCAGTCACTGCATCACATTTCCCTCAGTCACTGCATCCCATTTCACACAGTCACTGCATCCCATTTCACTCAGTCACTGCGTCCTATTTCAGTCAGTAACTCCCTCCCATTTCCCTCAGTCACTTCATCCCATTTCAGTCACTCCCTCCCAATTCAGTCAGTCAATGCATCCCATTTCACTCACCCACTGCATCACATTTCACTCAGCCAGTGCATCCCATTTCACTCAGCCACTGCAACCCTTTTCACTCAGTCAACGCATCCCATTTCACACAGTCACCGCATCCCATGACCCTCAATCACCGCTTCCCATGACCCTCAGTCACTGCATGCCATTTCACTCAGTCACTGCATCCCATTTCACTCAGTAACTACATCCCATTTCACTCAGTAACTACATCCCATTTCACTCAGTCACAGCAGACCATTTCCCTCAGTCACTGCATCCCATTTCACTCAGTAACTACGTCCCATTTCACTCAGTCACAGCAGACCATTTCACTCAGTCACTGCGTCCCATTTCAATCAGTCACTGCATCCCATGACCCTCAATCACCGCTTCCCATGACCCTCATTCACTGCATGCCATTTCACTCAGTCACTGCATCCCATTTCACTCAGTAACTACATCCCATTTCACTCAGTAACTACATCCCATTTCATTCAGTCAGTGCAACCCATTTCCAACAGTCACTGCAACCCATTTCCCACAGTCAACGCATCTCCTTTCCCTCCGTCACAGCATCCCATTTCACTCAGTCAGAGCATCCCATTTCACTCAGTCACTGCATCCCATTTAAATGAGACAGTGAATCTCATTGAACTGAGACGGTGCATCTCATTTCCCTCAGTCACTGCATCTCCTTGCCCTCAGTCACAGCATTCCATTTCCCATAGTCACAGCATCTACTTACCCTCAGTCACTGAATCTCATTTCCCTCAGTCACTGCATCTCATTTCCCTCAGTCACTGCATCTACTTTCCCTCAGTCACTGCATCTACTTTCCCTCAGTCACTGCATCTACTTTCCCTCAGTCACTGCATCTACTTTCCCTCAGTCACTGCATCTCATTTCCCTCAGTCACTGCATCTCATTTCTCTCAGTCACTGCATCTCATTTCCCTCAGTCACTGCATCGCATTTCACTCAGCCACTGCATCCCATTTCACTCAGCCACTGCATCCCATTTCACTCAGCCACTGCATCCCATTTCACTCAGTCATTGCAACCCATTTCCCTGAGCCACTTCATCATATTCACTCAGTCATTGCATCCCATTTCACTCAGTCACAGCATTGCATTTGACTCAGTCACTACATCCTATTTAACGGAGACAGTGAATCCTATTCAACTGAGACAGTGCATCCATTTCCCTCAGTCACCCCTTCCCATGACCCTCACTCACTGCTTCCCATGAACCTCAATCACCGTTTCCCATGACCCTCAGTCACTGCATCCCATTTCACTCAGTCACTGCATCCCATTTCACTCAGTCACTACATCCCTTTTCACTCAGTCACAGCAGACCATTTTCCTCAGTCACTGCATCCCATTTCAATCACTGCATCCCATTTCCCTCAGTCACTGCATCCCATTTCAATCAGTCACTGAATCCCATTTCCCTCAGTCACTGCATCCCATTTCACACAGTCACTGCATCCCATTTCACTCAGTCACTGCGTCCTATTTCAGTCAGTAACTCCCTCCCATTTCCCTCAGTCACTTCATCCCATTTCAGTCACTCCCTCCCAATTCAGTCAGTCAATGCATCCCATTTCACTCACCCACTGCATCACATTTCACTCAGCCAGTGCATCCCATTTCACTCAGCCACTGCAACCCTTTTCACTCAGTCAACGCATCCCATTTCACACAGTCACCGCATCCCATGACCCTCAATCACCGCTTCCCATGACCCTCAGTCACTGCATGCCATTTCACTCAGTCACTGCATCCCATTTCACTCAGCAACTACATCCCATTTCACACAGTCACTGCATCCCATTTCACTCAGTCACTGCGTCCTATTTCAGTCAGTAACTCCCTCCCATTTCCCTCAGTCACTTCATCCCATTTCAGTCACTCCCTCCCAATTCAGTCAGTCAATGCATCCCATTTCACTCACCCACTGCATCACATTTCACTCAGCCAGTGCATCCCATTTCACTCAGCCACTGCAACCCTTTTCACTCAGTCAACGCATCCCATTTCACACAGTCACCGCATCCCATGACCCTCAATCACCGCTTCCCATGACCCTCAGTCACTGCATGCCATTTCCCTCAGTCACTGCATCCCATTTCACTCAGTAACTACGTCCCATTTCACTCAGTCACAGCAGACCATTTCCCTCAGTCACTGCGTCCCATTTCAATCAGTCACTGCATCCCATGACCCTCAGTCACCGCTTCCCATGACCCTCAGTCACTGCATGCCATTTCACTCAGTCACTGCATCCCATTTCACTCAGTAACTACATCCCATTTCACTCAGTAACTACATCCCATTTCACTCAGTCACAGCAGACCATTTCCCTCAGTCACTGCATCCCATTTCACTCAGTAACTACGTCCCATTTCACTCAGTCACAGCAGACCATTTCACTCAGTCACTGCGTCCCATTTCAATCAGTCACTGCATCCCATGACCCTCAATCACCGCTTCCCATGACCCTCATTCACTGCATGCCATTTCACTCAGTCACTGCATCCCATTTCACTCAGTAACTACATCCCATTTCACTCAGTAACTACATCCCATTTCATTCAGTCAGTGCAACCCATTTCCAACAGTCACTGCAACCCATTTCCCACAGTCAACGCATCTCCTTTCCCTCCGTCACAGCATCCCATTTCACTCAGTCAGAGCATCCCATTTCACTCAGTCACTGCATCCCATTTAAATGAGACAGTGAATCTCATTGAACTGAGACGGTGCATCTCATTTCCCTCAGTCACTGCATCTCCTTGCCCTCAGTCACAGCATTCCATTTCCCATAGTCACAGCATCTACTTACCCTCAGTCACTGAATCTCATTTCCCTCAGTCACTGCATCTCATTTCCCTCAGTCACTGCATCTACTTTCCCTCAGTCACTGCATCTACTTTCCCTCAGTCACTGCATCTACTTTCCCTCAGTCACTGCATCTACTTTCCCTCAGTCACTGCATCTCATTTCCCTCAGTCACTGCATCTCATTTCTCTCAGTCACTGCATCTCATTTCCCTCAGTCACTGCATCGCATTTCACTCAGCCACTGCATCCCATTTCACTCAGCCACTGCATCCCATTTCACTCAGCCACTGCATCCCATTTCACTCAGTCATTGCAACCCATTTCCCTGAGCCACTTCATCATATTCACTCAGTCATTGCATCCCATTTCACTCAGTCACAGCATTGCATTTGACTCAGTCACTACATCCTATTTAACGGAGACAGTGAATCCTATTCAACTGAGACAGTGCATCCATTTCCCTCAGTCACCCCTTCCCATGACCCTCACTCACTGCTTCCCATGAACCTCAATCACCGTTTCCCATGACCCTCAGTCACTGCATCCCATTTCACTCAGTCACTGCATCCCATTTCACTCAGTCAGAGCATCCCATTTCACTCAGTCACTGCATCCCATTTAAATGAGACAGTGAATCTCATTGAACTGAGACGGTGCATCTCATTTCCCTCAGTCACTGCATCTCCTTGCCCTCAGTCACAGCATTCCATTTCCCATAGTCACAGCATCTACTTACCCTCAGTCACTGAATCTCATTTCCCTCAGTCACTGCATCTCATTTCCCTCAGTCACTGCATCTACTTTCCCTCAGTCACTGCATCTACTTTCCCTCAGTCACTGCATCTACTTTCCCTCAGTCACTGCATCTACTTTCCCTCAGTCACTGCATCTCATTTCCCTCAGTCACTGCATCTCATTTCTCTCAGTCACTGCATCTCATTTCCCTCAGTCACTGCATCGCATTTCACTCAGCCACTGCATCCCATTTCACTCAGCCACTGCATCCCATTTCACTCAGCCACTGCATCCCATTTCACTCAGTCATTGCAACCCATTTCCCTGAGCCACTTCATCATATTCACTCAGTCATTGCATCCCATTTCACTCAGTCACAGCATTGCATTTGACTCAGTCACTACATCCTATTTAACGGAGACAGTGAATCCTATTCAACTGAGACAGTGCATCCATTTCCCTCAGTCACCCCTTCCCATGACCCTCACTCACTGCTTCCCATGAACCTCAATCACCGTTTCCCATGACCCTCAGTCACTGCATCCCATTTCACTCAGTCACTGCATCCCATTTCACTCAGTCACTACATCCCTTTTCACTCAGTCACAGCAGACCATTTTCCTCAGTCACTGCATCCCATTTCAATCACTGCATCCCATTTCCCTCAGTCACTGCATCCCATTTCAATCAGTCACTGAATCCCATTTCCCTCAGTCACTGCATCCCATTTCACACAGTCACTGCATCCCATTTCACTCAGTCACTGCGTCCTATTTCAGTCAGTAACTCCCTCCCATTTCCCTCAGTCACTTCATCCCATTTCAGTCACTCCCTCCCAATTCAGTCAGTCAATGCATCCCATTTCACTCACCCACTGCATCACATTTCACTCAGCCAGTGCATCCCATTTCACTCAGCCACTGCAACCCTTTTCACTCAGTCAACGCATCCCATTTCACACAGTCACCGCATCCCATGACCCTCAATCACCGCTTCCCATGACCCTCAGTCACTGCATGCCATTTCACTCAGTCACTGCATCCCATTTCACTCAGCAACTACATCCCATTTCACACAGTCACTGCATCCCATTTCACTCAGTCACTGCGTCCTATTTCAGTCAGTAACTCCCTCCCATTTCCCTCAGTCACTTCATCCCATTTCAGTCACTCCCTCCCAATTCAGTCAGTCAATGCATCCCATTTCACTCACCCACTGCATCACATTTCACTCAGCCAGTGCATCCCATTTCACTCAGCCACTGCAACCCTTTTCACTCAGTCAACGCATCCCATTTCACACAGTCACCGCATCCCATGACCCTCAATCACCGCTTCCCATGACCCTCAGTCACTGCATGCCATTTCCCTCAGTCACTGCATCCCATTTCACTCAGTAACTACGTCCCATTTCACTCAGTCACAGCAGACCATTTCCCTCAGTCACTGCGTCCCATTTCAATCAGTCACTGCATCCCATGACCCTCAGTCACCGCTTCCCATGACCCTCAGTCACTGCATGCCATTTCACTCAGTCACTGCATCCCATTTCACTCAGTAACTACATCCCATTTCACTCAGTAACTACATCCCATTTCACTCAGTCACAGCAGACCATTTCCCTCAGTCACTGCATCCCATTTCACTCAGTAACTACGTCCCATTTCACTCAGTCACAGCAGACCATTTCCCTCAGTCACTGCGTCCCATTTCAATCAGTCACTGCATCCCATGACCCTCAGTCACCGCTTCCCATGACCATCAGTCACTGCATGCCATTTCACTCAGTCACTGCATCCCATTTCACTCAGTAACTACATCCCATTTCACTCAGTAACTACATCCCATTTCATTCAGTCAGTGCAACCCATTTCCAACAGTCACTGCAACCCATTTCCCACAATCAACGGATCTCCTTTCCCTCCGTCACAGCATCCCATTTCACTCAGTCACTGCATCCCATTTAAATGAGACAGTGAATCTCATTGAACTGAGACGGTGCATCTCAATTCCCTCAGTCACTGCATCTCCTTTCCCTCCGTCACAGCATCCCATTTCGCTCAGTCACTGCATCCCATTTCACTCAGTCACTGCATCTCATTTCACGCAGTCACTGCATCCCATTTAACTGAGACAGTGAATCTCATTGAACTGAGACGGTGCATCCCATTACCCTCAGTCACAGCGTTCCATTTCCCTCAGTCACTGCATCCCATTTCAGTCACTCCCTCCCAATTCAGTCAGTCAATGCATCCCATTTCACTCACCCACTGCATCACATTTCACTCAGCCACTGCAACCCTTTTCACTCAGTCACCGCATCCCAATTCACACAATCACCGCATCCCATGACCCTCAGTCACCGCTTCCCATGACCCTCAGTCACCGCTTCCCATGACCCTCAGTCACTGCATGCCATTTCACTCAGACACTGCATCTCCTTTCCCTCCGTCACAGCATCCGATTTCACTCAGTCAGAGCACCCCATTTCACTCAGTCACTGCATCCCATTTAACTGAGACAGTGAATCTCATTGAACTGAGACGGTGCATCTCATTTCCCTCAGTCACTGCATCTCATTTCCCTCAGTCACTGCATCTCATTTCCCTCAGTCACTGCATCGCATTTCACTCAGCCACTGCATCCCATTTCACTCAGCCACTGCATCCCATTTCACTCAGTCATTGCATCCCATTTCCCTGAGCCACTTCATCATATTCACTCAGTCATTGCATCCCATTTCACTCAGTCACAGCATTGCATTTGACTCAGTCACTACATCCTATTTAACGGAGACAGTGAATCCTATTCAACTGAGACAGTGCATCCATTTCCCTCAGTCACCCCTTCCCATGATCCTCACTCACTGCTTCCCATGAACCTCACTCACTGCTTCCCATGAACCTCAGTCACTGCTTCCCATTTCACTCAGTCACAGCAGACCATTTCCCTCAGTCACTGCATCCCATTACCCTCAGTCACTGTTTCCCATTAACCCAGTCACTGCATCACATTTCCCTCAGTCACTGCATCCCATTTCCATCAGTCACAGCATCCCATTTCACTCAGTCACTGCATCCCATTTTACTCAGTCACTGACTCCTACGTCACTCAGTCACTGCATCCCATTTACTCAGTCACTGCCTCCCATTTCACTCAGTCACTGCCTCCCATTTCAGTCAGTCACTCCCTCCCATTCAGTCACTCCCCCCATTTCCCTCAGTCACTGCGTCCCATTTCCCTCAGTCACTGCGGCCCATTTCCCTCAGTCACTGCGTCCCACTTCCCTCAGTCACTGCGTCCCATTTCTCTCAGTCACTACATCCAATTTCACGCACTCACTGCATACCATTTCACGCAGTCACTGCATCACAAGTCACTCAGTCTCTGCACCCCATTACACTCAGACGCTGCATCCCATTTCCCACTGTCACAGCATCTCCTTTGCTCAGTCACTGCATCCCATTTCACTCTGTCACTGCGTCCCATTTCCCTCAGTCAGTGCAACCCAATTCCCAAAGTCACTGCAACCCATTTCCCACAGTCACTGCATCTCCTTTCCTTCAGTTACTGCAGCCCACTTCACTCAGTTGCTGCATCACATTACCCTCAGTCACTGCATCCTATTTCAGTCACTCCCTCCCAATTCAGTCAGTCAATGCTTCCCATTTCACTCAGCCACTGCATCACATTTCACTCAGCCACTGCATCCCATTTCACTCAGCAACTGCATCCCTTTTCACTCAGTCACCGCATCCCATTTCACTCAGTCACCGCATCCCATGACCCTCATTCACCGTTTCCCATGACCCTCAGTCACTGCATCCCATTTCACTCAGTCACTGCATCCCATTTCACTCAGTCACTACATCCCTTTTCACTCAGTCACAGCAGACCATTTCCATCAGCCACTGCATCCCATTTCACTCAGTCACTGCATCCCATTTCACTCAGTCACGGCATCCCATTTCACTCAGTCACGGCATCCCATTTCACTCAGTCACTGCCTCCCACTTCACTCAGTCACTGCCTCCTATTTCTGTCAGTCACTCCCTCTCATTTCCCTCAGTCACTGCATCCCATTTAAGTCAGTCAATGCATCCCATTTCACTCAGCCACTACATCACATTTCATTCAGCCACTGCATCACATTTCATTCAGCCACTGCATCCCATTTCACTCAGTCACCGCATCCAATTTCACTCAGTCACCGCATCCCATGACCCTCAGTCACTGTATCCCATTTCACTCAGTCACTGCATCCCATTTCACTCAGTCACTGCATCCCATTTCACTCAGTCACAGCAGACCATTTCACTCAGTCACTGCATCTCATTTCCCTCAGTCAATGCATCTCATTTCCCTCAGTCAATGCATCTCATTTCCCTCAGTCACTGCATCGCATTTCACTCAGCCACTACATCCCATTTCACTCAGCCACTGCAACCCATTTCACTCAGCCACTGCAACCCATTTCACTCAGCCACTGCATCCCATTCCACTCAGCCACTGCATCCCATTTCACTCAGTCACTGCATCCCATTTTACTCAGTCACTGCATCCCATTTCACTGAGCCACTTCATCATATTCACTCAGTCATTGCATCCCATTTCACTCAGTCACAGGATTCCATTTGACTCAGTCACTACATGCTATTTAACGGAGACAGTGAATCGTATTCAACTGAGACAGTGCATCCATTTCCCTCAGTCACCGCACCCTATTCCACACAGACACCGCATCCCATTTCACTCAGTCACCGCAAGCTATTTCCATCAGTCACCGCATCCCATGACCCTCACTCACTGCATCCCATGAACCTCAGTCACTGAATCCCATGACCCTCAGTAACTGCATCCCATTTCACTCAGTCACGGCATCACATTTCACTCAGTCACGGCATCACATTTCACTCAGTCACTGCTTCCTATTTCTGTCAGTCACTCCCTCGCATTTCCCTCAGTGACTGCATTCCATTTCAGTCACTCCCTCCCAATTCAGTCAGTCACTGCATCCCATTTTACTCAGTCACTGCATCCCATTTCACTGAGCCACTTCATCATATTCACTCAGTCATTGCATCCCATTTCACTCAGTCACAGGATTCCATTTGACTCAGTCACTACATGCTATTTAACGGAGACAGTGAATCGTATTCAACTGAGACAGTGCATCCATTTCCCTCAGTCACCGCACCCTATTCCACACAGACACCGCATCCCATTTCACTCAGTCACCGCAAGCTATTTCCATCAGTCACCGCATCCCATGACCCTCACTCACTGCATCCCATGAACCTCAGTCACTGAATCCCATGACCCTCAGTAACTGCATCCCATTTCACTCAGTCACGGCATCACATTTCACTCAGTCACGGCATCACATTTCACTCAGTCACTGCTTCCTATTTCTGTCAGTCACTCCCTCGCATTTCCCTCAGTGACTGCATTCCATTTCAGTCACTCCCTCCCAATTCAGTCAGTCAATGCATCCCATTTCACTCAGCCACTGCATCACATTTCACTCAGCCACTGCATCCCATTTCACTGAGCCACTTCATCATATTCACTCAGTCACTGCATCCCATTTCACTGAGCCACTTCATCATATTCACTCAGTCATTGCATCCCATTTCACTCAGTCACAGGATTCCATTTGACTCAGTCACTACATGCTATTTAACGGAGACAGTGAATCGTATTCAACTGAGACAGTGCATCCATTTCCCTCAGTCACCGCACCCTATTCCACACAGACACCGCATCCCATTTCACTCAGTCACCGCAAGCTATTTCCATCAGTCACCGCATCCCATGACCCTCACTCACTGCATCCCATGAACCTCAGTCACTGAATCCCATGACCCTCAGTAACTGCATCCCATTTCACTCAGTCACGGCATCACATTTCACTCAGTCACGGCATCACATTTCACTCAGTCACTGCTTCCTATTTCTGTCAGTCACTCCCTCGCATTTCCCTCAGTGACTGCATTCCATTTCAGTCACTCCCTCCCAATTCAGTCAGTCAATGCATCCCATTTCACTCAGCCACTGCATCACATTTCACTCAGCCACTGCATCCCATTTCACTCAGTCACCGCATCCAATTTCACTCAGTCATCGCTCCCATGACCCTCAGTCACAGCAGACCATTTCCCTCAGTCACTGTATCCCATTTCACTCAGTCACTGCATCCCATTTCACTCAGTCACTGCCTCCCATTTCACTCAGTCACTGCCTCCCATTTCACTCAGTCACTGCCTCCCATTTCAGTCAGTCACTGCCTCCCATTTCAGTCACTCCCCCCATTTCCCTCAGTCACTGCGTCCCATTTCCCTCAGTCACTGCGTCCCATTTCCCTCAGTCACTGCGTCACATTTCTCTCAGTCACCGCATCCCATTTCACGCAGTCAGTGCATCACATGTCACTCAGTCTCTGCACCCCATTACACTCAGTCGCTGCATCTCATTTCCCACAGTCGCAGCATCTCCTTTGCTCAGTCACTGCATCCCATTTCACTCTGTCACTGCGTCCCATTTCCCTCAGTCAGTGCAACCCAATTCCCAAAGTCACTGCAACCCACTTCCCACAGTCACTGCATCTCCTTTCCTTCAATTACTGCAGCCCATTTCACTCAGTCGCTGCATCACATTACCCTCAGTCGCTGCATCACATTACCCTCAGTCACTGCATCCCATTACACTCAGGAGACTGCATCCAATTACAGTCAGGAGACTGCATCCCATTACACTCAGTCACTAAATCCCATTACACTCAGTCACTGCATCCCATTTCACTCAGTCATGGCATCCCATTTCACACAGTCACTGCGTCCCATTTCACTCAGTCAGAGCATCCCATTTCACTCAGTCACTGCATCCCATTTAACTGAGACAGTAAATCTCAGTGAACTGAGACGGTGCATCTCATTTCCTTCAGTCACTGTATCTCATTTCCCTCAGTCACTGCATCTCATTTCCCTCAGTCACAGCATCTCATTTCACGCAGTCACTGCATCCCATTTAACTGAGACAGTGAATCTCATTGAACTGAGACGGTGCATCCCATTACCCTCAGTCACAGCATTCCATTTCCCACAGTCTCTGCATCTACTTTCCCTCAGTCACTGCATCTACTTACCCTCAGTCACTGCATCTCATTTCCCTCAGTCACTGCATCCCATTTCCCTCAGTCACTGCATCCCATTTCACTCAGCCACTGCATCCCATTTCACTCAGTCACTGCATCCCATTTCACTCAGTCACTGCATCCCATTTCACTCAGTCACTGCATCCCATTTCCGTGAGCCACTTCATCATATTCACTCAGTCATTGCATCCCATTTCACTCAGTCACAGCATTGCATTTGACTCAGTCACTACATGCTATTTAACGGAGACAGTGAATCCTATTCAACTGAGACAGTGCATCCATTTCCCTCAGTCACCGCTTCCCATGACCCTCAGTCACTGATTCCCATTAACCTCACTCACTGCTTCCCATGAACCTCACTCACTGCTTCCCATGAACCTCAGTCACTGCTTCCCATTTCACTCAGTCACTGCATCCCATTACCCTCAGTCACTGCATCCCATTACCCTCAGTCACTACTTCCCATTACCCCAGTCACTGCATCCCATTACCCCAGTCACTGCATCACATTACCCTCAGTCACAGCATCCCATTTCCATCAGTCACAGCATCCCATTTCACTCAGTCACTGCATCCCATTTCACTCAGTCACTGCATCCCATTTTACTCATTCCCTGCCTCCTACGTCACTCAGTCACTGCATCCCATTTCACTCAGTCACTGCATCCCATTTCACCGAGTCACTTCCTCCCACTTCACTCAGTCACTGCATCCCATTTCACCGAGTCACTTCCTCCCATTTCACTCAGTCACTCCCTCGCATTTCAGTCACTCCCTCGCATTTCAGTCAGTCACTCCCTACCATTTCAGTCACTCACTCACATTTCTGTCAGTCACTGCATCACATTTCACTCAGTCACTGCATCCCATTTCACACAGTGACTGCATCCCATTTCACTCAGTCACTGCATCTCATTTCCGACAGTCACTGCATCACATTTCACTCAGTCTCAGCACCCCGTCTCACTCAGTCAGTGCATCCCATTTCCCATAGTCACTGCCTCCCATTTCCCTCAGTCACTGCCTCCCACTTTCCTCAGTCACTGCCTCCCACTTCACTCAGTCACTGCCTCCTATTTCAGTCAGTCACTCCCTCCCATTTCCCTCAGTCACTGCATCCCATTTCAGTTTCTCCCGCCCAATTCAGTCAGTCAATGCATCCCATTTCACTCAGCCACTGCATCACATTTCACTCAGCCACTGCATCCCATTTCTCTCAGCCACTGCATCCCATTTCACTCAGTCACTGCATCCCATTTCCCTGAGCCACTTCATCATATTCACTCAGTCACTGCATCGCATTTCACTCAGTCACTGCATCCCATTTCACTCAGTCACTGCATCCCATTTCCCTGAGCCACTTCATCATATTCACTCAGTCATTGCATCCCATTTCACTCAGTCACAGCATTGCATTTGACTCAGTCACTACATGCTATTTAATGGAGACAGTGAATCCTATTCAACTGAGACAGTGCATCCATTTCCCTCAGTCACCGCTTCCCATGACCCTCAGTCACTGCTTCCCATGACCCTCAGTCACTGATTCCCATTAACCTCACTCACTGCTTCCCATGAACCTCAGTCACTGCTTCCCATTTCACTCAGTCACTGCATCCCATTACCCTCAGTCACTGCATCCCATTACCCTCAGTCACTGCTTCCCATTACCCCAGTCACTGCATCACATTTCCCTCAGTCACAGCATCCCATTTCCATCAGTCACAGCATCCCATTTCACTCAGTCACTGCATCCCATTTCACTCAGTCACTGCATCCCATTTTACTCATTCCCTGCCTCCTACGTCACTCAGTCACTGCATCCCATTTCACTCAGTCACTGCATCCCATTTCACCGAGTCACTTCCTCCCACTTCACTCAGTCACTCCCTCGCATTTCAGTCACTCCCTCGCATTTCAGTCAGTCACTCCCTACCATTTCAGTCACTCACTCACATTTCACTCAGTCACTGCATCTCATTTCCGACAGTCACTGCATCACATTTCACTCAGTCTCAGCACCCCGTCTCACTCAGTCAGTGCATCCCATTTCCCATAGTCACTGCCTCCCATTTCCCTCAGTCACTGCCTCCCACTTTCCTCAGTCACTGCCTCCCACTTCACTCAGTCACTGCCTCCTATTTCAGTCAGTCACTCCCTCCCATTTCCCTCAGTCACTGCATCCCATTTCAGTTTCTCCCTCCCAATTCAGTCAGTCAATGCATCCCATTTCACTCAGCCACTGCATCACATTTCACTCAGCCACTGCATCCCTTTTCACTCAGTCACCGCATCCCATTTCACTCAGTCACCACTTCGCATGACCCTCAGTCACCGCTTCGCATGACCCTCAGTCACAGCAGACCATTTCCCTCAGTCACTGCATCCCATTTCAATCAGTCACTGCATCCCATTTCACTCAGTCACTGCATCCCATTTCCCTCAGTCACTGCGTCCCATTTCCCTCAGTCACTGCGTCCCATTTCCCTCAGTCACTGCGTCCCATTTCTCTCAGTCACTACATCCAATTTCACACAGTCACTGCATCCCATTTCACGCAGTCACTGCATCACATTTCACTCAGTCTCTGCACCCCATTACACTCAGTCGCTGAATCACATTTCCCACAGTCACAGCATCTCCTTTGCTCAGTCACTGCATCCCATTTTACTCTGTCACTGCGTCCCATTTCCCTCAGTCAGTGCAACCCAATTCCCAAAGTCACTGCAACCCATTTCCCACAGTCACTGCATCTCCTTTCCTTCAGTTACTGCAGCCCACTTCACTCAGTTGCTGCATCACATTACCCTCAGTCACTGCATCCCATCTCCACGGTCACTTGCACCCATTTCTTTCAATCACTGCCTCCCATTTCCATCACTCACTGCATCCTGTTTCCCTCAGTAACTGCATCCCATTTCCCTCAGTCACTGCATCCCATTTCCCTCAGTCAGTGCATCCCATTTCACTCAGTCAGTGCATCCCATTTCACTCAGTCAGTGCATCCCATTTGCATCAGACACTGCATTCAATCTCCATCAGTCACTGCATCTCACTTCACTCATTCACTGCATCCCATTTCCCACAGTCACTGCATCCCACTTCACACAGTCATTGCAGCTCATTTCACTCAGTCACTGCATCCCATTTCACTCAGTCACTGCATCCCATTTGCATCAGACACTGCATTCAATTTCCATCAGTCACTGCATCCCATTTCCCACAGTCACTGCATCCCATTTCCCACAGTCACTGCATCCCATTTCACACAGTCACAGCATCACATTTCACACAGTTACTTCATCTCGTTTCCCACAGTCACTGCATCCCATTTCCCACAGTCACTGCATCCCATTTCCCTCAGTCACTGCATCCCATTTCACGCAGTCACTGCATCCCATTTCACGCTGTCATTGCATCCCCTTTCACTCCGTCACTGCATTCAATTTCCATCAGTGACTGCATTCAATTTCCATCAGTCACTGCAATGCATTCCACTCTGTTACTGCATCCCATTTCACTCAGTCACTGCATCCCAATACACTCAGTCACTGCAACCCATTTCCCACAGTCATTGCAGCCAATTTCACTCTCTCACTGCATTCAATTTCCATCCGTCAGTGTATTCAATTTCCGTCAGTCACTGCATCGCATTTCACTCAGTCAGGGCATCCTATTTGACTCAGTCAGGGCATCCTATTTCACTCAGTCGGGGCATCCTATTTCACTCAGTCGGGGCATCCTATTTCACTCAGTCGGGGCATCCCATTTCATGCAGTCACTGCATCCCATTTCACGCAGACACTGCATCCCATTTCACGCAGTCACTGCATCACATTTCACGCAGTCACTGCATCACATTTCACGCAGAAACTGCATCACATTTCACTCAGTCACTGCATCTCCTTTCCATCAGTCACTTCATCTCCTTTCCATCAGTCACTGCATCTCACTTCACTCATTCACTGCATCTCACTTCACTCATTCACTGCATCCCATTTCATGCAGTCACTGCGTCCCATTTCACACAGCCACTGCATGCCATTTCTCATCTGACGCTGCATTCAATTTCCGTCAGGTACTGCATCCCATTTCCTCAGTCTCTGCATCCCATTTCCCTCAGTCAATGCGTCCCCTTTCGCACAGTCACTGCATCCCATTTCACTCAGTCACTGCATCCCATTTCACTCAGTCACTGCATCCCATTTCCCTCAGTCACTGCATCCCATTTCTCTCAGTCACCACATCCCATTTCCAACAGTCATTGCATCCAATTTCACTCAATCATTGCATTCAATTTCCATCTGTCACTGCATCCCATTTCCATCTGTCACTGCATCCCATTTCACTCAGTCACGGCATCCCATTTCCCTCAGTCACGGCATCCCATTTCACTGTCACTGCATCCCATTTCACTCAGTCACTGCATCCCATTTAACAGAAACAGTGCATCCTATTCAACTGAGACAGTGAATGTATTTCCATCAATCACCACACCCAATTCCACACAGTCACGGCAGCCCATTTCACTCAGTCACAGCATCCCATTTCTCTCAGTCACTACATCACATTTCCCACAGTCATTGCATCCAATTTCACTCTCTCACTGCATTCAATTTCCATCTGTCACTGCATCCCATTTCACTCAGTCGCTGCATCCCATTTCACTCAGTCACGGCATCCCATTTCCATCAGTCACGGCATCCCATTTCCATCAGTCATGGCATCCCATTTCCCTCAGTCACTGCATCCCATTTCCATCAGTCACTGCATCTCCTTTCCCTCAGTCACTGCAGCCCATTTCACTCATTCACAGCTTCCCATTTCACTCATTCACAGCTTCCCATTTCACTCTCACTGCATGCCATTTCCCTCAGTAACTGCATCCCATTTCCCTCAGTCAGTGCATCCCATTTCACTCAGTCACTGCGTCCCATTTCAGTCAGTCACTGCATCGCATTTCCCTCACTCACTGCATCCCATTTCACGGAGTCACTGCATCGAATTTCACTCAGTCACTGCATCCCTTTTACCTCAGTCACTGCTTCCCATTTCCCTCAGTTACTGCATCCCATTTCACTCAGTCTCTGCATCCCATTTCCTTCAGACACTGCATCACACTTCACACAGTCATTGCAGCTCATTTCACTCAGTCACTGCATCTCATCTCACTCAGTCACTGCATCCCATTTGCATCAGACACTGCATTCAATTTCCATCAGTCACTGCATCCCATTTCCCACAGTCACTGCATCCCATTTCACTCAGTCACTGCATCCCAGTACACTCAGTCACTGCATCCCAGTTCACTCAGTCACTGCATCCCAGTTCACTCAGTTACTGCATCCCAGTTCACTCAGTCACTGCATCCCATTCCCCTCAGTCAGTGCATCCCATTTCCCACAGTCCCTGCAGCCCATTTAACAGACAATGCATCGCATTCCAATCTGTCACTGCATCGCATTTCCCTCACTCACTGCATCCCATTTCACGGAGTCACTGCATCGAATTTCACTCAGTCACTGCATCCCTTTTACCTCAGTCACTGCTTCCCATTTCCCTCAGTTACTGCATCCCATTTCACTCAGTCTCAGCATCCCATTTCCTTCAGACACTGCATCACACTTCACACAGTCATTGCAGCTCATTTCACTCAGTCACTGCATCTCATCTCACTCAGTCACTGCATCCCATTTCACTCAATCACTGCATCCCATTTGCATCAGACACTGCATTCAATTTTCATCAGTCTCTGCATCCCATTTCCTTCAGACACTGCATCACACTTCACACAGTCATTGCAGCTCATTTCACTCAGTCACTGCATCTCATCTCACTCAGTCACTGCATCCCATTTCACTCAGTCACTGCATCCCATTTGCATCAGACACTGCATTCAATTTTCATCAGTCACTGCATCCCATTTCCCACAGTCACTGCATCCCATTTAACTCTGTCACGGTATCCCATTTCACTCAGTCACTGCATCACATTTCATGCAGTCACTGCATCACATTTCACGCAGTCAGTGCATCCCATTTCACTCAGTCACTGCGTCCCATTTCAGTCAGTCACTGCATCCCATTTCACTCAGTCACGGCATCCCATTTCCATCAGTCACGGCATCCCATTTCCATCAGTCATGGCATCCCATTTCCATCAGTCACTGCATCCCATTTCCATCAGTCACTGCATCTCCTTTCCCTCAGTCACTGCAGCCCATTTCACTCATTCACAGCTTCCCATTTCACTCATTCACAGCTTCCCATTTCACTCAGTCACTGCATGCCATTTCCCTCAGTAACTGCATCCCATTTCCCTCAGTCAGTGCATCCCATTTCACTCAGTCACTGCGTCCCATTTCAGTCAGTCACTGCATCCCATTTCCCTCAGTCACTGCATCACATTCCACTCAGTCACTGCATCCCATTATCCTCAGTCACAGCATGCCATTTCCGACAGTGACTGCATCCCATTTCACTCAGTCACTGCATTCCAGTTCACTCAGTCACTGCATACCATTACCCTCAGTCACTGCATCCCATTTCCCTCAGTCAGTGCATGCCATTTCCCTCAGTCACTGCATCCCATTCCCGTCAGTCACTGCATCCCAGTTCAATCAGTCACTGCATTCCAGTTCACTCAGTCACTGCATCCCATTACCCTCAGTCACTGCATCCCATTACCCTCAGTCACTGCATTCCATTACCCTCACTCACTGCATCCCATTTCCCTCAGGCAGTGCATCCCATTTCCCTCAGTCACTGCATCCCATTCCCCTCAGTCACTGTATGCCATTACCCTCAGTCACTGCATCCCATTACCCTCAGTCACTGCATCCCATCCCCTCAGCCAGTGCATCCCATTTCCCACAGTCCCTGCAGCCAATTTAACAATCACTGCATCCCCGTTCACTCAGTCACTGCATCCCATTCCCCTCAGTCAGTGCATCCCATTTCCCACAGTCCCTGCAGCCCATTTAACAGACAATGCATCGCATTCCAATCTGTCACTGCATCGCATTTCCCTCACTCACTGCATCCCATTTCACAGAGTCACTGCATCGAATTTCACTCAGTCACTGCATCCCTTTTACCTCAGTCACTGCTTCCCATTTCCCTCAGTTACTGCATCCCATTTCACTCAGTCTCTGCATCCCATTTCCTTCAGACACTGCATCACACTTCACACAGTCATTGCAGCTCATTTCACTCAGTCACTGCATCTCATCTCACTCAGTCACTGCATCCCATTTCACTCAGTCACTGCATCCCATTTGCATCAGACACTGCATTCAATTTTCATCAGTCACTGCATCCCATTTCCCACAGTCACTGCATCCCATTTAACTCTGTCACGGTATCCCATTTCACTCAGTCACTGCATCACATTTCATGCAGTCACTGCATCACATTTCACGCAGTCAGTGCATCCCATTTCACTCAGTCACTGCGTCCCATTTCAGTCAGTCACTGCATCCCATTTCACTCAGTCACGGCATCCCATTTCCATCAGTCACGGCATCCCATTTCCATCAGTCATGGCATCCCATTTCCATCAGTCACTGCATCCCATTTCCATCAGTCACTGCATCTCCTTTCCCTCAGTCACTGCAGCCCATATCACTCATTCACAGCTTCCCATTTCACTCATTCACAGCTTCCCATTTCACTCAGTCACTGCATCCCATTACCCTCAGTCACTGCATCCCATTACCCTCAGTCACTGCATTCCATTACCCTCACTCACTGCATCCCATTTCCCTCAGGCAGTGCATCCCATTTCCCTCAGTCACTGCATCCCATTCCCCTCAGTCACTGTATGCCATTACCCTCAGTCACTGCATCCCATTACCCTCAGTCACTGCATCCCATCCCCTCAGCCAGTGCATCCCATTTCCCACAGTCCCTGCAGCCAATTTAACAATCACTGCATCCCCGTTCACTCAGTCACTGCATCCCATTCCCCTCAGTCAGTGCATCCCATTTCCCACAGTCCCTGCAGCCCATTTAACAGACAATGCATCGCATTCCAATCTGTCACTGCATCGCATTTCCCTCACTCACTGCATCCCATTTCACAGAGTCACTGCATCGAATTTCACTCAGTCACTGCATCCCTTTTACCTCAGTCACTGCTTCCCATTTCCCTCAGTTACTGCATCCCATTTCACTTAGTCTCTGCATCCCATTTCCTTCAGACACTGCATCACACTTCACACAGTCATTGCAGCTCATTTCACTCAGTCACTGCATCTCATCTCACTCAGTCACTGCATCCCATTTCACTCAGTCACTGCATCCCATTTGCATCAGACACTGCATTCAATTTTCATCAGTCACTGCATCCCATTTCCCACAGTCACTGCATCCCATTTAACTCAGTCACGGTATCCCATTTCACTCAGTCACTGCATCACATTTCATGCAGTCACTGCATCACATTTCACGCAGTCAGTGCATCCCATTTCACTCAGTCACTGCGTCCCATTTCAGTCAGTCACTGCATCTCACTTCACTCATTCACTGCATACCATTTCATGCAGTCACTGCATACCATTTCACACAGTCACTGCATCCCGTTTCTCATCTGCCGCTGCATTCAAGCTCCGTCAGGTACTGCAAACCATTTCCCTCAGTCACTGCGTCCCATTTCACTCAGTCACAGCATCCCATTTCACTCAGTCACTGCATCCCATTTCCCTCAGTCACTGCATCCCATTTCCCTCAGTCACTGCGTCCCATTTCCCTCAGTCACTCCATCCCATTTCATGCAGTCACTGCATCCCATTTCACGCAGACACTGCATCCCATTTCACGCAGTCAATGCATCACATTTCACGCAGTCACTGCATCACATTTCACGCAGTCACTGCATCACATTTCACGCAGTCACGGCACCACATTTCAATCCATCACTGCATCACATTTCACTTAGTCACTGCATCACATTTCACGCAGTCACGGCATCACATTTCACTCCATCACTGCATCACATTTCACTCAGTCACTGCATCTCCTTTCCATCAGTCACTGCATCTCCTTTCCATCAGTCACTGCCTCTCACTTCACTCATTCACTGCATCCTATTTCACACAGTCACTGCATCCCGTTTCTCATCTGACGCTGCATTCAAGTTCCGTCAGGGACTGCATCCCATTTCCTCAGTCACTGCATCCCATTTCCCTCAGTCACTGCGTCCCATTTCACTCAGTCACTGCGTCCCATTTCACTCAGTCACTGCATCCCATTTCACTCAGACACTGCATCCCATTTCTCTCAGTCACGACATCCCATTTCCCACAGACATTGCATCCAATTTCACTCTCTCACTGCATTCAATTTCCATCTGTCACTGCATCCCATTTCCCTCAGTCACTGCATCACATTCCACTCAGTCACTGCATCCCATTATCCTCAGTCACAGCATGCCATTTCCGACAGTGACTGCATCCCATTTTATTTAGTCACTGCATTCCAGTTCACTCAGTCACTGCATACCATTCCCCTCAGTCACTGCATCCCATTACCCTCAGTCACTGCATCCCATTTCCCTCAGTCAGTGCATGCCATTTCCCTCAGTCACTGCATCCCATTCCCGTCAGTCACTGCATCCCAGTTCAATCAGTCACTGCATTCCAGTTCACTCAGTCACTGCATCCCATTACCCTCAGTCACTGCATCCCATTACCCTCAGTCACTGCATTCCATTACCCTCACTCACTGCATCCCATTTCCCTCAGGCAGTGCATCCCATTTCCCTCAGTCACTGCATCCCATTCCCCTCAGTCACTGCATGCCATTACCCTCAGTCACTGCATCCCATTACCCTCAGTCACTGCATCCCATCCCCTCAGCCAGTGCATCCCATTTCCCACAGTCCCTGCAGCCAATTTAACAATCACTGCATCCCAGGACACTCAGTCACTGCATCCCAGGACACTCAGTCACTGCATCCCATTTCACTCAGTCACTGCATCCCACTTCACTCAGTCACTGCATCCCATTCCCCTCAGTCAGTGCATCCCATTTCCCACAGTCCCTGCAGCCCATTTAACAGACAATGCATCGCATTCCAATCTGTCACTGCATCGCATTTCCCTCACTCACTGCATCCCATTTCACGGAGTCACTGCATCGAATTTCACTCAGTCACTGCATCCCTTTTACCTCAGTCACTGCTTCCCATTTCCATCAGTTACTACACCCATTTCACTCAGTCTCTGCATCCCATTTCCTCCAGACACTGCACCACACTTCACACAGTCATTGCAGCTCATTTCACTCAGTCACTGCATCTCATCTCACTCAGTCACTGCATCCCATTTCACTCAGTCACTGCATCCCATTTGCATCAGACACTGCATTCAATTTCCATCAGTCACTGCATCCCATTTCCCACAGTCACTGCATCCCATTTCACTCAGTCACTGCATCCCAGTACACTCAGTCACTGCATCCCAGTTCACTCAGTCACTGCATCCCAGTTCACTCAGTCACTGCATCCCATTCCCCTCAGTCAGTGCATCCCATTTCCCACAGTCCCTGCAGCCCATTTAACAGACAATGCATCGCATTCCAATCTGTCACTGCATCGCATTTCCCTCACTCACTGCATCCCATTTCACGGAGTCACTGCATCGAATTTCACTCAGTCACTGCATCCCTTTTACTTCAGTCACTGCTTCCCATTTCCCTCAGTTACTGCATCCCATTTCACTCAGTCACTGCATCCCATTTCCTTCAGACACTGCATCACACTTCACACAGTCATTGCAGCTCATTTCACTCAGTCACTGCATCTCATCTCACTCAGTCACTGCATCCCATTTCACTCAGTCACTGCATCCCATTTGCATCAGACACTGCATTCAATTTCCATCAGTCACTGCATCCCATTTCCCACAGTCACTGCATCCCATTTCACTCAGTCACTGCATCCCAGTACACTCAGTCACTGCATCCCAGTTCACTCAGTCACTGCATCCCAGTTCACTCAGTTACTGCATCCCAGTTCACTCAGTCACTGCATCCCATTCCCCTCAGTCAGTGCATCCCATTTCCCACAGTCCCTGCAGCCCATTTAACAGACAATGCATCGCATTCCAATATGTCACTGCATCGCATTTCCCTCACTCACTGCATCCCATTTCACGGAGTCACTGCATCGAATTTCACTCAGTCACTGCATCCCTTTTACCTCAGTCACTGCTTCCCATTTCCCTCAGTTACTGCATCCCATTTCACTCAGTCTCTGCATCCCATTTCCTTCAGACACTGCATCACACTTCACACAGTCATTGCAGCTCATTTCACTCAGTCACTGCATCCCATTTCACTCAGTCACTGCATCCCATTTGCATCAGACACTGCATTCAATTTTCATCAGTCACTGCATCCCATTTCCCACAGTCACTGCATCCCATTTAACTCAGTCACGGTATCCCATTTCACTCAGTCACTGCATCACATTTCATGCAGTCACTGCATCACATTTCACGCAGTCACTGCATCACATTTCACTCAGTCACTGCATCTCCTTTCCTTCACTCACTGCATCTCACTTCACTCATTCACTGCATCCCATTTCACGCAGTCACTGCATACCATTTCACACAGTCACTGCATCCCGTTTCTCATCTGCCGCTGCATTCAAGCTCCGTCAGGTACTGCAAACCATTTCCCTCAGTCACTGCGTCCCATTTCACTCAGTCACAGCATCCCATTTCACTCAGTCACTGCATCCCATTTCCCTCAGTCACTGCGTCCCATTTCCCTCAGTCACTGCGTCCCATTTCACGCAGACACTGCATCCCATTTCACGCAGTCAATGCATCACATTTCACGCAGTCACTGCATCACATTTCACGCAGTCACTGCATCACATTTCACGCAGTCACGGCATCACATTTCAATCCATCACTGCATCACATTTCACTCAGTCACTGCATCACATTTCACGCAGTCACGGCATCACATTTCACTCCATCACTGCATCACATTTCACTCAGTCACTGCATCTCCTTTCCATCAGTCACTGCATCTCCTTTCCATCAGTCACTGCATCTCACTTCACTCATTCACTGCATCCTATTTCACACAGTCACTGCATCCCGTTTCTCATCTGACGCTGCATTCAAGTTCCGTCAGGTACTGCATCCCATTTCCTCAGTCACTGCATCCCATTTCCCTCAGTCACTGCGTCCCATTTCACTCAGTCACTGCGTCCCATTTCTCTCCGTCACTGCATCCCATTCCACTCAGTCACTGCATCCCATTCCACTCAGTCACTGCATCCCATTTCACTCAGACACTGCATCCCATTTCTCTCAGTCACGACATCCCATTTCCCACAGACATTGCATCCAATTTCACTCTCTCACTGCATTCATTTTCCATCTGTCACTGCATCCCATTTCACTCAGTCACGGCATCCCATTTCCCTCAGTCACAGCATCCCATTCCACTCAGTCACTGCATCCCATTTCCCTCAGTCACTGCATCCCAATTCACTCAGTCACTGCATCCCATTTCTCTCAGTCACGACATCCCATTTCCCACAGTCATTGCATCCAATTTCACTCTCTCACTGCATTCATTTTCCATCTGTCACTGCATCCCATTTCAGTCAGTCACGGCATCCCATTTCCCTCAGTCACTGCGTCCCATTTCCCTCAGTCATTGCATCCAATTTCACTCTCTCACTGCATTCAATTTCCATCTGTCACTGCATCCCATTTCACTCAGTCACTGCATCCCATTTCACTCAGTCACTGCAGCCCATTTCCTCAGTCACTGCATCCCATTTCCTCAGTCACTGCATCCCATTTCCATGAGTCACTGCATCCTGTTGCCACAGTCACTGCATCTCCTTTCCCTCAGTCACTGCACCCCATTTCACTCAGTCACTGCAGCCCTTTTCACTCATTCACAGCTTCCCATTTCACTCAGTCACAGCTTCCCATTTCACTCAGTCACTGCATGCCATTTCCCACAGTGACTGCATCTCCTTTCCATCAGTCAACGCATCACATTTCACTCAGTCACTGCATCCCATTTCATTCAGTCACTGCATCCATTTCCCCACAGTCTCCGCATCACATTTCACAGAGACACGGCGTCCAATTTCACTTCGCCGCCTCAACCCATTACCCTCAGTCACAGCATCCCGTTTCCACAGTCACTTGCACCCATTTCATTTAATCACTGCCTCCCATTTCCATCACTCACTGCATCCCATTTCCAAAAGTCACTGCATCCTATTTCCCTTAGTAATTGCATCCCATTTCCCTCAGTGACTACATCCCATTTCCCACAGTCATTGCATCCAATTTCACTCTCTCACTGCTTTCAATTTCCATCTGTCACTGCATCCCATTTCACTCAGTCACGGCATCCCATTTCCCTCAGTCACGGCAACCCATTTCCCTCAGCCACTGCATCCCATTTAACGGAGACAGTGAATCCTATTCAACTGAGACAGTGAATGTATTTCCGTCCGTCACCACACCCAATTCCCCACAGTCACGGCATACCATTTCACTCAGTCACAGCATCCCATTTCTCTCAGTCACTACATGCCATTTCCCACAGTCATTGCATCCAATTTTACTCTCTCACTGCATTCAATTTCCATCTGTCACTGCATCCCATTTCCCTCAGTTACTGCATCCCATTTCACTCAGTCTCTGCATCCCATTTCCTTCAGACACTGCATCCCACTTCACGCAGTCATTGCAGCTCATTTCACTCAGTCACTGCATCCCATTTCACTCAGTCACTGCATCCCATTTGCATCAGACACGGCATTCAATTTCCATCAGTCACTGCATCTCACTTCACTCATTCACTGCATCCCATTTCCCACAGTCACTGCATCCCATTTCACTCAGTCACTGCATCCCATATCCCACACTCACTGCATCCCATATCCCACAGTCACTGCATCCCATTTCACGCAGTCACTGCATCCCATTTCACGCAGTCACTGCATCCCATTTCACGCAGTCACTGCATTCAATTTCCATCAGTCACTGCATTCAATTTCCATCAGTCACTGCAATGCATTCCACTCTGTTACTGCATCCCATTTCACTCAGTCACGGTATCCCATTTCACTCAGTCACTGCATCGCAATTCTCTCAGTCACTACAATCCATTTCCCACAGTCATTGCAGCCAATTTCACTCTCTCACTGCATTCAATTTCCATCCGTCAGTGCATTCCATTTCCGTCAGTCACTGCATCGCATTTCACTCAGTCAGGGCATCCTATTTCAATCAGTCAGGGCATCCTATTTCACTCGGTCACGGCATCCCATTTCCCTCAGTCACTGCCTCCCATTTCATGCAGTCACTGCATCCCATTTCACGCAGACACTGCATCCCATTTCACGCAGTCACTGCATCTCCTTTCCATCAGTCACTTCATCTCACTTCACTCATTCACTGCATCCCATTTCACGCAGTCACTGCAGCCCATTTCACGCAGTCACTGCAGCCCATTTCACGCAGTCACTGCATCCCATTTCACACAGTCACTGCATCCCGTTTCTCATCTGACGCTGCATTCAAGTTCCGTCAGGTACTGCATCCCATTTCCTCAGTCACTGCATCCCATTTCCCTCAGTCACTGCGTCCCATTTCACTCAGTCACTGCATCCCATTTCTCTCAGTCACGACATCCCATTTCCCAGTCATTGCATCCAATTTCACTCTCTCACTGCATTCATTTTCCATCTGTCACTGCATGCCATTTCACTCAGTCACGGCATCCCATTTCCCTCAGTCACGGCATCCCATTTCGCTCAGTCACGGCATCCCATTTCCCTCAGTCACGGCATCCCATTTCCGGGAGACAGTGAATCCTATTCAACTGAGACAGTGAATGTATTTCCATCAATCACCACACCCAATTCCCCACAGTCACGGCATCCCATTTCCCTCAGTCACTGCTCCCATTTCTCTCAGTCACTACATCCCATGTCCCACAGTCATTGCATCCAATTTCACTCTCTCACTGCATTCAATTTCCATCTGTCACTGCATCCCATTTCACTCAGTCACTGCATCCCATTTCCATCAGTCACTGCATCCCATTTCCATCAGTCACTGCATCCCATTTCCATCAGTCACGGCATCCCATTTCCTCAGTCACTGCATCCCATTTCCATGAGTCACTGCATCCCGTTGCCACAGTCACTGCATCTCCTTTCCCTCAGTCACTGCACCCCATTTCACTCAGTCACTGCAGCCCATTTCACTCATTCACAGCTTCCCATTTCACTCATTCACAGCTTCCCATTTCACTCAGTCACTGCATGCCATTTCCCACAGTGACTGCATCTCCTTTCCATCAGTCAACGCATCACATTTCACTCAGTCACTGCATCACATTTCATTCAGTCACTGCATCCATTTCCCCACAGTCTCCGCATCACATTTCACAGAGACACGGCGTCCCATTTCACTTGGCCACCTCAACCCGTTACCCTCAGTCACAGCATCCCGTTTCCACAGTCACTGCATCTCCTTTCCCCAAGTCACTGCATCCCATCTCCACGGTCACTTGCACCCATTTCATTTAATCACTGCCTCCCATTTCCATCACACTGCATCCCATTTCCAAAAGTCACTGCATCCTATTTCCCTCAGTAATTGCATCCCATTTCCCTCAGTGACTGCATCCCATTTCCCACAGTCATTGCATCCAATTTCACTCTCTCACTGCATTCAATTTCCATCTGTCACTGCATCCCATTTCACTCAGTCATGGCATCCCATTTCCCTCAGTCACGGCAACCCATTTCCCTCAGCCACTGCATCCCATTTAACGGAGACAGTGAATCCTATTCAACTGAGACAGTGAATGTATTTCCATCCGTCACCACACCCAATTCTCCACAGTCACGGCATACCATTTCACTCAGTCACAGCATCCCATTTCTCTCAGTCACTACATCCCATTTCCCACAGTCATTGCATCCAATTTTACTCTCTCACTGCATTCAATTTCCATCTGTCACTGCATCCCATTTCACTCAGTCACTGCTTCCCATTTCACTCAGTCACTGCATCCCATTTCCCACAGTCACTGCATCCCATTTCACGCAGTCACTGCATCCCATTTCACGCAGTCACTGCATCCCATTTCACTCAGACACTGCATCCCATGTCACTCAGTCACTGAATCCCATATCCCACAGTCACTGCATGCCATTTCTCTCAGTCACTGTATCCCATTCCCCACAGTCACTGCATCCCATTTCACTCAGTCACTGCATCCCATTTAATGGAGAGAGTGAATCCTATTCAACTGAGACAGCAAATCCATTTCCATCAGTGACCGCGCAATATTCCCCACAGTCACGGCATCACATTACCCTCAGTCACTGCCTCCCATTACACTCAGTCACTGCGTCCCATTACACTCAGTCACTGCGTCCCATTTCCCTCAGTCACTGCATCCCATTTCACTCAGTCACTGCATCCCATTTCATCCAGTCACTGCATCGCATTTCCCTCAGTCACTGCCTCGCATTTCCCTCAGTCAGTGCATCGCATTTCACTCAGCCGCTGCATCCCCTTTAACGGAGACAGTGGATGTGATTCAACTGAGACAATGCATCCATTTCCGTCAGTCACAGCACCCTATACCCAACAGTCACTGCATCACATTTCCCTCAGTCACTGCAATGCATTTCACTCAGTCAGTGCACCCCATTACCCTCAGTCACTGCATAACATTTCCCTCAGTCATTGCATCGCATTTCACTCAGTCACTGCATCCCATTTCACTCAGTCAGTGCATCGCATTTCACTCAGTGACTGCATCACATTTCACTCAGTGACTGCATCACATTTCACTCAGTGACTGCATCACATTTCACTCAGTCACTGCATCCCATTACCCTCAGTCACTGCATCCCATTACCCTCAGTCACTGCATCCCATTACCCTCGGTCACTGCATCCTATTACCCTCAGTCACTGCCTCCCACTTCACTCAGTCACTGCCTCCCACTTCACTCTGTCACTCCCTCCCATTTCAGTCAGTCACTACTTCCCATTTCAGTCAGTCACTGCATCTCCTTTCCCTCAGTCACTGCATCACATTTCACTCAGTCACTGCATCACATTTCTGAGCACCCCGTCTCACTCAGTCAGTGCATCCCATTTCCCTCAGTCACTGTATTCCATTTCCCACAGTCACAGCATCCCATTTCACTCAGTCACTGCATCCATATCATTCAGTCACTGCATCCCATTTAACTGAGACAGTGAATCTCATTGAACTGAGGCAGTGCATCCCATTTCCCTCAGTCACTGCATCCCATTTCACTCAGACACTGCATCCCATTTCACTCAGTCACTGCACCACATTACCCTCAGTCACTGTGTCCCATTTCCCTCAGTCACTGCGTCCCTTTTCCCACAGTCACTGCAAACTTTTCTCACAGTCACTGCAACCCATTTCCCACAGTCACAGCATCTCCTTTCCCTCAGTCACTGCATCTCCTTTCCCTCAGTCATGGCACATCCTGTCCCTCAGTCACGGCACCTCCTGTCCCTCAGTCACTGCATCTCATTTCGTTCAGTCACTGCATACCATTTCCATCAGTCACTGCATCCCATTTCACTCAGTCACTGCATCCCATTTAACGGAGACAGTGAATCCTGTTCAACTGAGACAGTGAATCAATTTCCATCAGTCATCGCACCATACTCCCCACAGTCACTGCAACCCATTTCACTCAGTCACTGCATCCCATTTCACTCAGTCACTGCATCCCATTTCACTCAGTCACTTCATCCCATTTCACTCAGTCACTTCATCCCATTTCACTCAGTCACTACATCCCATTTCACTCAGGCACTGCATCCCATTTCACTCAGGCACTGCAGCCCATTTAACTCAGGCACGGCAGCCCATTTAACTCAGGCACTGCATCCCATTTCAGTCAGTCACTACCTCCCATTTCAGTCAGTCACTACCTCCCATTTCCAGAAGTCACTGCATCCGATTTCCCTCAGTCACAGTATCCCATTTCACTCAGACACTGCATCCCACTTCACTCAGTCACTGCATCCCATTTCCCTCAGTCACAGTATCCCATTTCACTCAGACACTGCATTCCAATTCACTCAGTCACTGAATCCTATTTCGCACAGTCACTGCATGCCAATTCTCTCAGTCACTATATCCCATTTCCCACAGTCACTGCATCCCATTTTACTCAGTCGCTTCATCCCATTTAATGGAGAGAGTGATTCCTATTCAACTGAGACAGCAAATCCATTTCCATCAGTGACCGCGCAATATTCCCCACAGTCATGGCATCACATTACCCTCAGTCACTGCGTCCCATTACACTCAGTCACTGCATCCCATTTCCCTCAGTCACTGCATCCCATTTCACTCAGTCACTGCATCCCATTTCACTCAGTCACTGCATCCCATTTCATCCAGTCACTGCATCGCATATCCCTCAGTCACAGCATCACATTTCCCTCAGTCACTGCATCGCATTTCACTCAGCCGCTGCATCGCATTTCACTCAGCCGCTGCATCCCCTTTAACGGAGACAGTGGATGCGATTCAACTGAGACAGTGCATCCATTTCCGTCAGTCACAGCACCCTATACCCCACAGTCACCGCATTCCATTTCCCAGTCACTGCGCCTATTTCACTCAGTCACTGCATCACATTTCCCTCAGTCACTGCAATGCATTTCACTCAGTCAGTGCACCCCATTACCCTCAGTCAATGCATAACATTTCCCTCAGTCATTGCATCGCATTTCACTCAGTCACTGCATCCCATTTTACACAGTCACTGCATCACATTTCACTCAGTGACTGCATCACATTTCACTCAGTCACTGCATCACATTTCACTCAGTCACTGCATCCCATTTCACTCAGTCACTGCATCCCATTTCACTCAGTCACTGCATCACATTTCACTCAGTGACTGCATCCCATTACCCTCAGTCACTGCATCCCAATACCCTCAGTCACTGCCTCCCACTTCACTCAGTCACTGCCTCCCACTTCACTCAGTCACTCCCTCCCATTTCAGTCAGTCACTACCTCCCATTTCAGTCAGTCACTGCATCACATTTCAGTCAGTCACTGCATCACATTTCACTCAGTCTGAGCACCACATCTCACTCAGTCAGTGCATCCCATTTCCAATAGTCACTGCCTCCCATTTCCCTCAGTCACTGCCTCCATTTCCCTCAGTCACTGCCTCCCATTTCCCTCAGTCACTGCCTCCCATTTCCCACAGTCACTGCATCCCATTTCACTCAGTCATAGCATCCTATTTCACTCAGTCACTGCATCCCATTTCACTCAGTCACTGCACCACATTACCCTCAGTCACTGCACCACATTACCCTCAGTCACTGCATCCCTTTTCACTCAGTCACTGCATCCCTTTTCACTCATTGATTGCATCCATTTTCACTCAGTGACTGCATCCCATTGCACTCAGTCACTGTGTCCCATTTCCCTCAGTCACTGCGTCCCTTTTCCCACAGTCACTGCAACCCATTTCCCACAGTCACTGCATCTCCTTTCCCTCAGTCACTGCATCTCCTTTCCCTCAGTCACGGCACCTCCTGTCCCTCAGTCATGGCACCTCCTGTCCCTCAGTCATGGCACCTCCTGTCCCTCAGTCACTGCAACTCATTTCGTTCAGTCACTGCATCTCATTTCGTTCAGTCACTGCATCCCATTTCCAGCAGTCACTGCATCCCATTATGAGTCAGTCACTGCATCCCATTTCAATCAGTCACTGCATCCCATTTCAATCAGTCACTGCATCCCATTTCACTCAGTCACTGCATCCCATTTAACGGAGACAGTGAATCCTGTTCAACTGAAACAGTGAATCAATTTCCAAGAGTCATCCCACCATACTCCCCACAGTCACTGCATCCCATTTCACTCAGTCACTGCATCCCATTTCACTCAGTCACTACATCCCATTACCCTCAGGCTCTGCAGCCCATTTCACTCAGGCACTGCATCCCATTTCACTCAGGCACTGCAGCCCATTTCACTCAGGCACTGTATCCCATTTCACTCAGGCACTACCTCCCATTTCACTCAGGCACTACCTCCCATTTCCAGAAGTCACTGCATCCCATTTCACTCAGTCACTGCCTCCCACTTCACTCAGTCACTGCCTACCACTTCACTCAGTCACTACCTCCCATTTCAGTCAGTCACTGCATCTTCTTTCCCTCAGTCACTGCATGTCATTTCCTTAGTCACTGCACCGCATCACACTCAGTCACTGCGTCCCATTACCCTCAGTCACTGCCTCCCATTTCACTCAGTCACTCCCTCCCATTTCAATCTGTCACTCCCTCCCATTTCAGTCAGCCACTCCCTCCCATTTCAGTCAGCCACTCCCTCCCATTTCCCGCACTGCAAACGTTTCCCACAGTCACTGCAACCCATTTCCCACAGTCACAGCATCCCATTTCAGTCAGCCTCAGCATCCCATTTCGCTCAGTCACAGCATCCCATTTCTCTCAGTCACAGCATCCCATTACACTCAGTCACAGCATCCCATTACCCTCAGTAACAGCATTCCATTTCCCACAGTCACTGCACCACATTACCCTCAGTCACTGCATCCCTTTTCACTCAGTCACTGCATCCCTTTTCACTCAGTCACTGCATCCCTTTTCACTCAGTGATTGCATCCATTTTCACTCAGTGACTGCATCCCATTACACTCAGTCACTGTGTCCCATTTCCCTCAGTCACTGCGTCCCTTTTCCCACAGTCACCGCAAACTTTTCTCACAGTCACTGCAACCCATTTCCCACAGTCACAGCATCTCCTTTCCCTCAGTCACTGCATCTCCTTTCCCTCAGTCATGGCACCTCCTGTCCCTCAGTCATGGCACCTCCTGTCCCTCAGTCACTGCAACTCATTTCGTTCAGTCACTGCATCTCATTTCGTTCAGTCACTGCAACCCATTTCCATCAGTCACTGCACCCCATTTTGAGTCAGTCACTGCATCCCATTTCAATCAGTCAATGCATCCCATTTCACTCATTCACTGCATCCCATTTCAATCAGTCACTGCATCCCAATTAACGGAGACAGTGAATCCTGTTCAACTGAGACAGTGAATCAATTTCCATCAGTCATCCCACCATACTCCCCACAGTCACTGCAGCCCATTTCACTCAGTCACTGCATCCCATTTCACTCAGGCACTGCAGCCCATTTCCATCAGTCACTGCATCCCATTTCCATCAGTCACGGCATCCCATTTCCTCAGTCACTGCATCCCATTTCCATGAGTCACTGCATCCCGTTGCCACAGTCACTGCATCTCCTTTCCCTCAGTCACTGCACCCCATTTCACTCAGTCACTGCAGCCCATTTCACTCATTCACAGCTTCCCATTTCACTCATTCACAGCTTCCCATTTCACTCAGTCACTGCATGCCATTTCCCACAGTGACTGCATCTCCTTTCCATCAGTCAACGCATCACATTTCACTCAGTCACTGCATCACATTTCATTCAGTCACTGCATCCATTTCCCCACAGTCTCCGCATCACATTTCACAGAGACACGGCGTCCCATTTCACTTAGCCACCTCAACCCGTTACCCTCAGTCCCAGCATCATGTTTCCACAGTCACTGCATCTCCTTTCCCCAAGTCACTGCATCCCATCTCCACGGTCACTTGCACCCATTTCATTTAATCACTGCCTCCCATTTCCATCACTCACTGCCTCCCATTTCCAAAAGTCACTGCATCCTATTTCCCTCAGTAATTGCATCCCATTTCCCTCAGTGACTGCATCCCATTTCCCACAGTCATTGCATCCAATTTCACTCTCTCACTGCTTTCAATTTCCATCTGTCACTGCATCCCATTTCACTCAGTCATGGCATCCCATTTCCCTCAGTCACGGCAACCCATTTCCCTCAGTCACGGCAACCCATTTCCCTCAGCCACTGCATCCCATTTAACGGAGACAGTGAATCCTATTCAACTGAGACAGTGAATGTATTTCCATCCGTCACCACACCCAATTCTCCACAGTCACGGCATACCATTTCACTCAGTCACAGCATCCCATTTCTCTCAGTCACTACATCCCATTTCCCACAGTCATTGCATCCAATTTTACTCTCTCACTGCATTCAATTTCCATCTGTCACTGCATCCCATTTCACTCAGTCACTGCATCCCATTTCCCACAGTCACTGCATCCCATTTCACGCAGTCACTGCATCCCATTTCACGCAGTCACTGCATCCCATTTCACGCAGTCACTGCATCCCATTTCACTCAGACACTGCATCCCATGTCACTCAGTCACTGAATCCCATATCCCACAGTCACTGCATGCCATTTCTCTCAGTCACTATATCCCATTCCCCACAGTCACTGCATCCCATTTCACTCAGTCACTGCATCCCATTTAATGGAGAGAGTGAATCCTATTCAACAGAGACAGCAAATCCATTTCCATCAGTGACCGCGCAATATTCCCCACAGTCACGGCATCACATTACCCTCAGTCACTGCGTCCCATTACACTCAGTCACTGCGTCCCATTACACTCAGTCACTGCGTCCCATTTCCCTCAGTCACTGCATCCCATTTCACTCAGTCACTGCATCCCATTTCATCCAGTCACTGCATCGCATATCCCTCAGTCACAGCATCGCATTTCCCTCAGTCACTGCCTCGCATTTCCCTCAGTCAGTGCATCGCATTTCACTGAGCCGCTGCATCCCCTTTAACGGAGACAGTGGATGTGATTCAACTGAGACAGTGCATCCATTTCCGTCAGTCACAGCACCCTATACCCCACAGTCACTGCATCACATTTCCCTCAGTCACTGCAATGCATTTCACTCAGTCAGTGCACCCCATTACCCTCAGTCACTGCATAACATTTCCCTCAGTCATTGCATCGCATTTCACTCAGTCACTGCATCCCACTTCACTCTGTCACTCCCTCCCATTTCAGTCAGTCACTACTTCCCATTTCAGTCAGTCACTGCATCTCCTTTCCCTCAGTCACTGCATCACATTTCACTCAGTCACTGCATCACATTTCTGAGCACCCCGTCTCACTCAGTTAGTGCATCCCATTTCCCTCAGTCACTGTATTCCATTTCCCACAGTCACTGCATCCCATTTCCCTCAGACACAGCATCCCATTTCACTCAGTCACTGCATCCATATCATTCAGTCACTGCATCCCATTTAACTGAGACAGTGAATCTCATTGAACTGAGGCAGTGCATCCCATTTCCCTCAGTCACTGCATCCCATTTCACTCAGACACTGCATCCCATTTCACTCAGTCACTGCACCACATTACCCTCAGTCACTGTGTCCCATTTCCCTCAGTCACTGCGTCCCTTTTCCCACAGTCACTGCAAACTTTTCTCACAGTCACTGCAACCCATTTCCCACAGTCACAGCATCTCCTTTCCCTCAGTCACTGCATCTCCTTTCCCTCAGTCATGGCACATCCTGTCCCTCAGTCA